>NW_026853082.1:0-260984 GCF_026571515.1 Ruditapes philippinarum | reverse complement strand
GTGGTTCCAGGTGGTTCTTTCATACTTGTTAAAGAATTTATTTAAGAAATATGAGCTGTTTATGTATACATTTAATGTCGCTGATTCACCTATGTAATCGTTTCCCATTAGAGGCTCGAACAATGTATTTTGAAAAAACATTACGATATGAACAATGATTAATGAATAAATTTGACGGTTTCTCTAAACTCAGTCACATTTTTATAATCAAAAGTGACAAATACATGTCATATATACGTCATTCAACCGTCTTTGAAAGAACCTCAAACGGTTACCCAATATCTAGTTTCTTTCGTTTTGAGATATAGAATGTACATGGTATAGCTATAAGAAGCTACAAGTTTCACTGTCATTTTAATTAGCACTATATTGTAATTTTCTTTTTGTTTATTATAGACTCACCAAAATGCATGCACATTATTTACAACACATTACAAAGCAATATTTAAAAGTATATGGCAAATTTGAACAAATTTACAAGAGACTGTATTATACATATAGTTACACTATATAATTTACAAGAAAAATACTATATTTTACCTTAATATTAAAACATGTCATCAATAATATGTACCCTACATAGTGAAGCTGAAGACTAACTGCAAATCATAAAAAGAAACTTAAGTAAATACAATGGTGACATTGCGACAGTACGATGGTTACAGTTCGACACTACGATGGACGATCACCATCGTAACGTCGTGCTTCTCCAAAGCATTGTCACCATCATAAAGAGGATATTTGTTTGTTTGTGTGTAAGATGCAATTTTATTTTATCGAGTGGGCTTTAAAAACAGTATTATCACGAGTGGCTAAATAGTGTTTGATTCAGAGGGATATCATTTGGATTTGTTAGTCATACACCTTTTTAAAAGAAAGAAAACTTATTTGAGGATTGTAACAGACAAAAAAATTAAGTGTTGACAGTTGTGAAAACATTCAGAAAAGCAGCTAGGAAAATGGAGAACTTGGACGCTGGCTCAGGAACGCTGGGTGGTTTACTTGTTCTACGAGCTGATTGCTGTCATTGCTTTTCAATTTTTCATCAAGCATACGGCAGTTATTGCTCGTAGGATACTTTAATATGCCCAAATGTCATCAAGAGCAGTTTTTGCATGTGGAAGGAATGTATTTTTCAGACTGTAATAAATGAAAACAAAAAAATAGAGACGAAATTTGGTGATTGGAATTTGATGAATAGAAGTAAGTTTCCTTCTTTTTATTACTTTTGACATTTAAGTTATTTATCAATTTCAGCTTTGCTTTTTCTTTAAACAGCCTGACATTGTCAGAATTGTCAGCAAAAATAAAATTGAGGTACCACATGGGGAAAATCTTAAAAAAGTACTTTCGTCATTGAAAAGTGTGAAATTATATTTTAATAACTTTCACTGTGAAATTATCAAATATAATTTTCATAGATAAATCAGTAATCCACTGAAAAGCATAAAATAAACTGTCATATTTTTCAACATCGTACTGCCGACTTTCGCCAAACGTATTGTCTAGTTTCGCGCTTTTTACGGAATACCGTAATAAAACCGTGGGTGATATTTTCACATCCTTCAAAATGCTTAAACGAGAAACATTGAAATGACTGTCTTCAAAATGTCTGCCGATTCTCCTAGCAGTGCCCAGTTATTACATACAGATAAGCTTACGGATTGCAAACCCAATGAGTTGGTTTACGCATATCCCATTTAAACACATTTAAGTCTAAGACTATCGGTTTGTCATTTTTATGAAGTAGGAAGCGTTGATTATAATAATAAACAAAGTTCAATGAAAAACAAGAACTTTTGAAATGTGAAATTATAAAAAAAATACATACACTTTTTACTATACGTGAAATTATAGTTTAGTATATATTTTCCAGTGCTTTTCATCCAATTTTCATCGAAATATTTTCAAATTATTATTTCACTGTTCGGTATATTTGTTTATTGTGCACAATATCTATCAAGTTAAATCTTTAAGGTAGAACGCGACACTTTGCGAACTTTCGAGTAACATCTTGAAAATTGGCATGCAAAACGTTGACCATATTTCTGATAAGGTTCCGTTGATTTTATTTCAATAGTTTCAGTCAAGTTTTGTACACACGACGTCAAAGTTGACCATCAAAGCCCGTTTTTGAACATGACGTCTTTGCGTATCCTTGGCAAATGTTACGGGTATTTCAACGCCATTGGCGGACAATATATCTTAAATCCTACAGCATTGGACGGGAATTATTTTTTCCTTTAAGCCGGTATAAAAGCTATCTTTTTAAAGCGAAAAATGTTTGAAAAATGTAAAGAAAATTGTCAATTTTGTGTAAACTTCTACGTTCAGTTAGCTGCAATTTTCTGTTTGAGTATCCCTTGAGTAATTATGTAACGAAATTCGACGTATGCAGATACGTTTGAGACTTCAAAGTGCGGCAACAATGTTCAGCTTATCAAGAGAATTGTTCTAGAGTTTTACTGATACATATAAAACAGCAACAACAATGTTCCATTGCAAATGCTTTAAATTCAAAATGAGACCCGACGATGAAAAAGCATATTTATATTTAAAATCTTAGCCTGCAAAGCTATACATTTTGTATTACCCACACTATGAGTGATATACTGTGAGTGATATGTATTTTATTATCACCTATTAAAAAAACAGAATTAGAATTTCACTTTTTAGCAAAAACCATTGCAACAATTTGACATAGTATATGCTCTTAGTAACTGTACGAAATATTGACAAATAAAAATATACGGTTCATATATGAAATTTAGACAATATATAAGCGTGAAGCAACAGTCATGTTTGATACGTTAGCTCAGTGGGTGTTGGATTACAGAGGAAGCACGTTTGATTCTACATTGTAAATAAACATCTTTAATAAATTTTCTCTCGTTTTGCTTATCATTTTAGAATATCTTAATGTTAAAAATAATGATAAATTGAGGATTCACCATAAACGCTGTATTAAAAACATTACTATCAAATCGGCCTTTGCAAATATTCATTGCCAAATTTATGGTAGAATTTATTTGGAACAGGAAATTTAAAAACAGTACTTTAATGAAACGCTGTAAATACACGTCTGCGGCTGGTTATCAGAACATATATAGCGAACCAGGCGGTCCTGAGCTAGATACTGCACAAAGGAGTGTTGCGTTGTAAATCTTTATACAAAATAAAGATATTTCATTACATATTGTCATTTTTTTCTGTACATGCTACGGGCACTGTAGAGGATCTGTCGATTTTTTATATGTTCTATTCACTGACCAGAGCTGCATCAGTACTAAGGGTGTAGTACTTAAGTACCAGTACCAGTACTTGGCAAATTTTGCAGTACCATTACCAGTACTAGATTTTAGCTCGGTACTGCAGTACCAGTACTTTTTTTGGTGAAGGAATTAAGTATCAGTATCATTACTTTTATATATTCATCAAAGTTTGAATAAATACAGTGTCAAACAAATAATTGCAAATATTATTCAGCAAAGAAATGAAATCATAATTTACTTTAAAGTAAACATAACATATTATTTATAATATTTGATATATGTAATGTAACAAGATACTGTATTGTATACGTTACGAAATAAAATTTCTGTTCTGTTCTGTTCATATTTACAACTTTATAGTTTTAACATACTTTTTACAAACAATATTTACAACATATATTCATGTCATATCTAATTGTTTAGTAACCAGTCAACTGTATAAATACAATGCAAACACCTTTCATTTAAAACACAACAGTCTTTCGTTGCCTTTCACACCTTCACACCTCGGTTCAATTTATACCAAAGTAAATAACAACTTTTTATGGTGCTAATAATGTCACTTTTTTCACTTGAAATGGGATTATTTAGAATAGAAGAAATTAATTAGTGTTTATTTTGTTCTTTTACTAGTAAATACAAAGTAATAAAAGATTTTAATAAGGATATTTTAGGGTAAAGAGTTATTGAGTCTGTTTATCTTAATTTAAGTTTTATTTAAAGTCTTTGGTGCTTTTTATGATGAATACTATGTTAACATTTGAAGGAATATTGCAGCAAATTATCTTTATATTTGATAACTCACTTTTTCACAAAAATAAAATATAGTTAATGTAATTAACAGCTTTATGTTATGAGAAAAATTGATGCTATTTTATTTTTATCAAAACCAAAAGTACTGGGTAATGCAGTAGCACAACCACTTTTTAAGACAGTAATCAGTCGGGCATACTTCCTGATCGGGAAACAAGGGGATTCCCCTTCAAGGCTTCCCGATCAGGCAGTAAACGTCAAAATCCTTCCCGATCGGGAAGTTTTTTGGCCTATTTTTACGTAGTTCAGGAAAAATGGCCGCTGCGTAATAGTTTTCAACCCACTTCAATATGAACATCACATTTAAGTGCAGAAAAGATACATCTAAAATCCTACCGAGTCATTTTCTTTTAAAATGCCTAAAACTAAAATTATCTGAAAGTGAAATTGAGTGAAGTTTTACGATTTTACTAAGAAGTAGCGGCTTCCCGTTTTGGAAACACTGTTTCCTGATCAGGCATCTAGCATAATATTCACCATTAAATGTTTTCCGTTTGGGAAGTTTTCTTCTTTAAGTTAGCGCGTTCTATTCTGGAATTATTGCTTGGGACAACATCAACAAATAAAGTTATCTGTGCAACAAATCAACATGTGAGTCATGGTGTGAATGTTTTGAAGTCTGAAGTGTCTAGCAGTTCAGATACAAATGATAGCATCATAGGTGGTGCCTTCTTAAATTTTGTAAAAATAAAAATTTGAATATATTCGAATATGGAAAAACGAATATTCGAACATAAATGTAAGTTCTTATTCGTTCCCGGCCCTAGTTATTTTTATTATGCCCCACTTCGAAGAACAGCGGGTATATTGATTTGCTAATGTCCACACAATATATGTATGGCTATAAATTGCATGTATACAATTTTATGTTGAAAAAAAAAATGTTATGTTAATGTTGGTCGGCCAGTCCATTGGTAGACCTCAGTTATTATCTTAAAAACTATTAATCACAGAGTCTTCATATTTTACATACTATTGGTCATAACTATAGTAGATGAAACCTATTGATTTCGGGGTCACTTTGTCAAAGGTCAAGGTCACAGGGACCCTAAATGTCAGAATGGTTTCCGCTCATTATCTTGATAACTATTTCTCACAAAGTCTTAATATTTCCAAATTAATTAGTCATATGTAGTAGATGACACCTATGATTTTGTGGTCACTAGTTCAAAGGTCAAGGTCACAGGGGCCTTAAATGTCGGAATGGTTTAAGCTCATTATCTTTAAAACTATCTATCACTAAGTCATTATATTTCACATATTGATTGGTCATAAGTAGTAGATGACCCTATCAATTTTTGGGTCTTTAGGTCAATGGTCAAGGTCACAGGGACCTTAAGTATGTTTGTTTATCCGTCGTTAGACCACATTGTTTCTGCTGATTATCTTAAAAGCTATTTATCAAAAAGGCTTTATATTTCATATACTGATTGGTCATAACTATTAGATAACATATATTGATTTTGGGGTAACTAGCTTAAAGGTCAAAGTTGCAGGTGTTTTAAATTTCGGAATCGTTTCCGCTCATTATCTTGAAAACTATTTATTAGAAAGTCTTTATATTTCACATATTGATTTGTCATAACTAGAAAATGACCCTTTTTGATTTTGGAGTCACTAGGTCAAAGGTCAAGGTCACAGTGACTTGAATGTCAAAATAGTATCCGCACAATATCTTGAAAAGTATTTTTCACAAAGTTTTCCTATTTCATGTGTTGATAAGTCATATGTTGTAAATGACCCTTATTGATTTTGGGGTCACCAGCTTAAAGGTAACAGGGTCCTTAAATGTCAGAATGGTTTGCGTTCATTATTTTGAAAACTATCAACCATTATTTGAGAACTATTTATCACTAAACCTTTTATATTTCACTTATTGATTGGTTATAATTAGTAGATGACCCCTGTCGATTTTGAGGTCTTTAGGTCAAAGGTCACAAGGACGTTAAATGTCAGAATGGTTTCTACTCATTATCTTCAAAACTACCCGTTATCAAGTTTTTGTGTTTCACATTTCAATTGTTCATAACTAGTAGAGGGCCCCTGTTGATTTTGAGGTCACTAGATCAGAGGACAAGGTTACAATTACCTTGAATGTTCAAAGTAGATGCTCATAGTTACATTTACATGATAGTATATAATTTATTCAAGCTATTCTCCATTTTGTTTAACTTACTAATGATAGATTTCATTCAATTTCAGCTAGAAAGGGGGGGGGGCATATATGTCATTATGATATTTCTTGTTTTATTTATTTATCTTATCTTATATTTTATTCATTTTTTAAAATTAAAGTGGCTTTAAGGGTATGTTCTATATCTTACGAAATATTTAAATATTTATTAACAGCAAAATTATGCTGGTTCCATTATTATATGGTTGACTCCTGAAAAAGTAATGTAACCTAGAATATCACTGTTATTAAATACAAATGAATCTTGTAAGTAAACAGGAACACAATACTGTTTTGCTATATTAGCCATTCGCGTTTAAGGCAATAAATTACAATATTTATTTCACACAATAATTTTGGAAGTATACTTTTTTTAAATTTTAACAATAATTTTTGCATCAGATATATAGCTTTATACACTTAAGTTTCAGAAATATGGCACAGTCACTACAAACACATGTAGTATGCAAACACATCTTGAGCTATAGCCAAAAAAAAAATTATGTGAGCTCTTGTCAACATTTGAATTATTTGAGCTGCCTGGTAATTGTTTTGAGAAATAACACTCTATGCAATGTTGTTCAACATTGTGCTTTACAATCTTAACAGTATGAAACTTTTGTATTGTAATGATGATTTTTGTACTGTCCGTCAAGTATAGCTAATGTTTTGATAGGTATTATTACGCCTAACAAGAACATAAGTTTCGCCAGATATATTCTACTCGTCGTGATTGAATTATGTGCCACATGTCTTTAAAAACTGACCAGGCTTGGCAATTTCTAATCATCAAGGCCAGGAACTACAACAAATATAAGGTACTTCCAGATTGGGAAGCAATGTATCTTAAACTTTTAATGATGAATATTTTGCTAGATGCCTGATCAGGAAGCAATGTTCCCAAAACGGGAAGTGGCTAGTTTTTGGTAAAATATAAAAACTTTACTTAAGTTCACTTTCAGATTATTTTAATTGTAAACATTTAAAAAGAAAATGACTCGGTAGGATTTTAGATGTATCTTTTCTGAACCAAAATGCAATATTCATATTGAAGTGGATTGAAAATTGTTATGCACCGGCCATTTTTCTTAAACTACATAAAAAAGGCCTAAAAAACTTCCCGATCGGGAAAGATTTTGACGTTTGTTGCCTGATCGGGAAACCTTGAGGGGAAATCCCCTTGTTTCCCGATCAGGAAGTATGCCCGACTGGTAATGCAGAACCAGTACCAGTAGTAGCAAAATTTTGTAAGAGTAATTCAGTATCAGTACCAGTATTGCAAAATCACTGCAGTACGTACTGCAGTACCAGTACCAGTAATGCAGCTCTGTCACTGATTTAATCAGTATGCAATTGAAATGCTAATAAAACCGGAAAATATTACATTTTTCTCAAAGTTTTACTATCTAATGTTACTCTGACAAAATTTAATGTCAGATCAGACTATTATTTCTTTCTTCTTGTAGAAAGTGTGTAATTCTGAAGTACATCTTTATTCTCCGTTTTATATACAAAATCTATACTTACAAGAATAAAATAATCATATCTGACCTTGTATTAAAGAAAACAACGTATTTTAGGAAATAGGAACTTCATACAAAGTTCCCGTATGATCACGGTATTAGTCATATTATACGTATTGCATGATATACGATCTCGCACATCTAAGTATGCAATTTCACATATTTTCATCTGTCTATCTATAAAATAAGGAATTCCGTACCATTTATTGTCATAATGGCGTAAAATACCGTTTATAGCGGGATTTTGACACAGGGCGATTGTTTTATTGACATTAACATACCAAACGACTCATGATAGTGCAACTTTTATCCAAAAGGGGGGGGGGGGGTAAAACATCACGTTTTTACCGAAATAATTGAGTCGGTGACCCCCTAATTTTATTAGTCATTAATACTAAGTATACATTTTAAAGGATGTTTAAAGAAAAAAATAAAAAAATTATGTCAGGAATTTCTAAATAATCCGCTTTAAATCCGAAAATTGTGGCTAAACTGAACGTCAATTTTTACACAAAATTGACAATTTTCTTTCCATTTTTCAAACATTTTTTGGCGTAAAACGATAAATTTTATATCAGCGTGAAATTAATAATAATTTCCGTCGAATGTTGTAGGACTTAAGATATTTTGTCCGTTAATGGCGTTGAAATACCCATAACAGTTGCCAAGGATACGCAACGACGTCATGTTCAAAAACGGGCTTTGAAGATCAACTTTGACGTCGTGTGAACAAAAATTAGCTGAAACTATTGAAATATAATCAACAGAACCTAATCAGAAATATGGTCATTTTTCTGCATGCCAATTTTCAAGACGCTACTCGAATGTTCGCAAAGTGTCGCGTTCTACCTTAAGTGAAACTATTAAGTGGTCAATATTGCAGTTTCCAGATGTGACGAATTAAGCCCCGCCTACTGCAATGGTCGATTATCATATGGTAAAATAATTGAACACCTTAAATTTTGCGCAATATCTTTATGTAAACAGGTAAATTCATGAGAAAAATGAATGACTTTAGAAAGGTAGGTTTAAACACAGTGTGGCTCTTTTTCTGCCCATGTTATTTACCAGTTCACATATATCAGGAAACAGTCCTAGGCTCAATGCTTTGTCTGCAAAAATTTAAACATATTTTACAGACTGACAACTATCATATTTCTGCCTTATGAATGTGGGGGGTGGAGTATACAGTATTTATATTTAAGATTAGAAGGGTAAGCAATATTTCAGGAATACTTTTTAAATGTTTAGAAAATGTTTCTTGTTAATGTTTACATCATTGCTTATAAATAATCATCTCGAACACGAATGGTGCTTTTCCGCAATATAGCTTAATTTCTACAAAATTACTTGTCTACATAGTTCGACTGCAATACGGACCGAATTTTAAGAAACTGATATTTCATAGATGTCTGTCTTAATGAAGGGCAGTCATCGTATATAACAAGAAGCCCTGGCCAACAACATGTTGGGCTACAAAATGACCAGCACAGCTGTAAATCTGTACAATTTTCGTAATTCAGGAGTTGTTGCATGTTCTCCATCGGTAATTGTGTCAATGAAATATTATTTTCTTCCTCTGAGAGTATATCCTGAAATAATTTATCATCATCTCCCCGTATTAGATTTTATACGTCCGCTATGACCAGTCGATATTCTAACTTATGATCCGCAAATTATACATGTTAATTAGGCTGTTTTACCTGTTAAGTAAAAAATTTTCGTTCGTTTGGGTATAAGCCACTTTTGGCCAATAGTCACCTGTTTACACAATCGCTCTAAATTGAAGCTTATATCTTATTATGGATGTGCATTGGCTTAATTCTACAAACTCATATGTCATTTTGTTATCATAAGAAAATAGCATTTGAAATTTTAAACTGCAATACCCTTTTTATAATAAACCGCATAAAGATATTATTTTCTGTCCATTAAAAACCCTGTACGATATACATTTTTACCAAATTTTATTACTGTACATACAATTATAAAGCAAAAATCTGAAATACTTTATTTCATTTTCTCATCATAAATAAGAAGACACATGCATATATTTAACGCTATGAGACAAACCCTTAATGATGCCAATATGGGCTATCTTCAAACTATATTCGTCTGTCATCATCAACATTTTTTAAAGGAATGAACCACTACATATAGATGATAACCACTTAGAAAATGGCCGGTATATCAAATTTGTTATGTCCCAACAATCCTTCACAATTCAATAACATTAAAAGTAAGAAATGTTTCATCTGTCGAGCAACAGCCATCTCTCTACAACAGCCAATTTTGGACTGTCCGGCTGCTGGCTGTTGTAGGGAGGTTGCAATGTAAAAAAAAATTGTCAAACTGTATGTAACTTCAGACCACCTTCAGCAAATATTAATTCATAACAAATGATTCTTAAAAAAGAGACACAACTACATCCTCTGGAAGAAATTGAGACTGATCAGTTTTCTTATTATCGCTTTTACAACAATAGGCGGTCAGTAACTTTGGAATAGGAATTGTACATATTATCTTTAAAGACACTTAATAACTCAGAAATGAATTTCCTCCTGTTGTGGATTTAGAATATTTGTGTGTTTATCGTCTGATGAAAATAGCACTGAATACACTGAATATGAACTAATGCGTGATAAAGATAACAAACGTAAAAAGATGGCATTTGACTTTCATACAAAACACAAGATAACTTTAAGTGAAGTACATATGACAAAATACGATTAAGGTATATGGCCAAGGGGCATCCTTTTGGAATTGGAAGGGCACTAAAGGAAGTTCTTTCAGTCTTTATGGGCCTGTAAGCCTTTTGCTGAAATGTAGGACCGATAAAGTACGTTTGGTTATAAAAACTTTTCAAGAAAGCTTTCCAATAGGTAGATCTATTTATTTTTACCCATAAAATATGGTGCTTTATCAGTCAAATATATTTCTTTAAAAATAAATATGAAATATAAATATGAAAGTGGGCGGAGTCAAAACTTATATTTATTTTAAGGGATTTCTTTCGCCATTTTGTTTGAAAAATCTGATAAATACAAAACAACTTTTGTTTAATTTTGTGTTGAAAACTATCTAGAATGATAAAAAATGGTCTAACTAAAAAAATAAATCCGAACACCAATATCTTTAATTCAGTCATAAACGCTGTGCAGACGTTTAAAGGGTTGTTTACATGACGTCACAATGTAGCGCTAAATATCGCGTGCAAAAAGACAATAAATTAATTACTGTGTGCGCGCTGTTAGAATTGCAGTTGCTAGCAGCAAAGTTGGGAGGAGAGAGAGTAGAGATGATTGAATGAGTGAGAAGTGCAAATAACTGAATTTATTCGCACGACTTTGAAAAAATTATATTATGCGAGCATCTGGCGAGCATATATTTTTCTTTTCCAACGAAAAGTGCAAATGAATCTCAGTAATGAACTTACAGACGAAATTTAAATATTCCATTGTATCAAATGTACCGCAAATAAAGACGTTTACAGTGAAATAAGAGTCATGAAGTCCCTTTTCAGTGACGCGGCATATAGTATAAGGTGACATGTTTAGCGGCGTCTTTAACAAAAACTTTGTATTTGTAAATAACGCAAGGTCTCGAACAACTAACTTTTCACGGTGGTATGCCGACCACGTGGATCCAAATTCCGAGGTGGTCCCTTTCTGAAACACAGGTGGTCATTTTTTTACTCATTTGTTTTTAAGGGAAACTTCAGATTTAGAAGAACTACACTTAAAATTGGTGACAGAGACATACATGTATTTATTATTAGATTTATAACAACTGAAGAAAACATGTATATTTTCTATTTCAATCTTAGATCAGATAGTAAGTCATTGTAATCCTATTAAGTATATATTTATCTCAAGTGAAAAAAACATGACAGTACTCATACTTCGGTTACGTGACTTATCTTCCGCAACTCAAGTTAATGACTGATGTGAATGACTTATTTCCTTATGTTTATTCAAATACTCATTGCTGTTTCCTGGTAAGAGAATAATAATTGCTTTTTTTTTATAGATTAAAATTTTTAATTAAACTATTAAGTTATATATATTTCTTGTCTTTTTGAAAAGACAGATGAAATATTTAATGGATGTACAGAAAATTCCTACATTATAAATTGAGGCTTATCTTCCTCACAGAATTTATTGATACATGCTTGTTTGTTGAAATTTATTTATTTTTGACAAAGTATTTATAACCTTTTAAAGTACTTTTAAATAAGAAAAAATGAATCTCTGATCGTTTTAAAAAAAAGTAGACAAGAGATTACTATAATATTCAATTTTCCTTTGCCTTTGTTTGCACCATTATTCATGTGTTTATCCGATATCCCATAGTGATACAATGTTAAAAAATAAAAATTGTTATAATTCAATGCAGTACTAGAGACATTGAATGAGATTTTAATACTTTTAATTATTAAAATAATTTTCTAACTTTTTTAACTACACTGTTAGCGAGTTAATAAAAAGTTATGGATGTCCAAAGATCTTTTTGAACTAATGAGAGAGTGAATGAACATATACCTGTACATCGGAGAAATGGTTTTAAACAACAATTAAACAACACGTTCTTCGACCAAATAACCATTCTCCCAGATGAGCCCTCGCCATTTGGAAAATTCAAGTGGTCTAACGGACCAGTTGCCTGTAAAATTAGGTGGTCCTTGCCAAAATCAGGTGGTCTCGGACCAATGGACCACCGCTAATTTCGAGGTCTGATAACGCTAATGACGTTATGTCAAAATATATGCACGACCGTGCAATACCATTTTTACGGAGTCGCAAAATCGGCACGGGTGTGAAATAAATAGAGGATATTCAATGAGTGTAAGTTATAAACATTTTTCTTTGATCATGAATAGTTTATTTTTTCGTTTTTCGTGAAATATGGTATATATTTTCACTCAACATGATAAAATGCCACATATTTTCACTCGCCGTCCGACTCGTTAAAATATGTGGCATTTTATCATGTTTCGTGAAAATATATGCCATATTTCACTCAAACGAAAAAATATCTTCTTAATATTCATTAGTCGCACTATCGAATAAATAATATAAAATTAGCTCTATACTTTAAAGCGTGGTTCGTCAGTTTTTTTCTTATCAACAGGCAAAGAAGCCGTAAGAAAACATATATATATAAAAATTTTACTATAATCATGAGTCTATTGCAAGGTACACTGGCAACCATATCACGTGTAAATCGACCAATGTGATATATGCAGATTACTGTAGGCTTTGCCAAAGTTGAATTTATTTTGGTGACACTGGAGACGCGTTAGAGACATTTTCTGACAAACAGGCACAGACACTGATTTTTCAATAATGGGGCCGGCGAAAAAAAAGCCTTACAGGACGGATCAACTTACACGGAAGACTGTACTTATTGACGTCAAGCAACATCCTTTGTTTGTTTTGATATATTTGTTAGCATAACAAGACATGCCTAAGGGTAGAAAGTCGAACCCGCTTGTTTCAAACGTAAACATATAAGCCCAAGATCTTCAGATATATAGAGGATATTTGTTTGTTTGTGTGTAAGATGAAATTTTATTTCATCGAGTGGGCTTTAAAAACAGTATTCTCACGAGTGGCGTAGCCACGAGTGAGAATACTGTTTTTAAAGTTCACGAGATGAAATAAAATTACATCTTACACAACAAACAAACAAATTTTCTTTTTATTTTATGCTAAAAAAACAAGTTTAAACGAAATTTCCATAATATTAACATAAATATTAAAATCTGTTTCCCCATCGAGAGCCCCATTTCGTGCGAATTTCTCATTAAAAACAAGAAGTCTTGAGCTGAAAAATAAGTCCGACAATCAACATTAAATGACAGTGATATTATTTATTTTGTTTAAAAAATATGAATGATCGCTTGTTTTAATAATAAAAACAAACAATTTGTGTAGGAGAAAATCCCAACCATCCATCCATATGTCTGTTACTTAGGCGAATTTATATTAGACCCTGGCTTTGTTAAATGTAAGCGGCAGCCATTTTTTTAAAGTTGTGTATTTACGGGAAGGAAAATAATTGTGTTTGATTCAGAGGGATATCATTTGGAATTGTTAGTCATACACCTTTTTTAAAAGAAAGAAAAAACATATTTGAGGATTGAAACAGACAAAAAAATAAGTGTTGACAGATGTGAAAACATGAAAAAGCAGCTATGAAAATGGAAGACTTGGAACTTGCTTGGAACGCTGGGTGGTTTACTTGTTCTACGAGCTGTAGCTGTCATTGCTTTTCAATTTTTCATAAAGCATACGGCAGTTATTACTCGTAGGATACTTTAATATGCCCAAATGTCATCAAGAGCAGTTTGCATGTGGAAGGAATGTATTTTTCAGACTGTAAAATGAAACAAAAAAATTTAGAAACGAAATTTGGTGATTGGAATTTGAATGAATAGAAGTAAGTTTTCTTCTTTTTTATTACTTTTGACGTTTAAGGTATTTATCAATTTCAGCTTTGCTTTTTCTTTAAACAGCCTGACATTGTCAGAATTGTCAGCAAAAATAAAATTGAGGTACCACATGGGGAAAATCTTAAAAAAGTAGTTTCGTCATTGAAAAAAGTGAAATTATATTTTGATAATTTTCACTGTGAAATTACCAAATATAATTTTCACGGATAAATCAGTAATCCACTGAAAAGCATAAAATAAATAGTTATATTCACAAATGAATGTTTTAAATTGTTATTTAACCTTTGATCCTAAAGTAAGACATTGACTTTTGCCAAATGCACCTATATATTTAGCGCGACATTCCGCCTAACTATGGAGAACATTTGTCAAAAGTAATATTAAAAACCCTCAAGGCATGTAGCAGTTACGATCCGGACACAGGTTTAGGTCCGACCTCCCAAATGTGACCTAAATCTTTTAGCAGCGGACTTGGATTTTGCGTGTGACACATCATCCCAATATGGTGAACATTTGTATCAAGCTTTTTTGTAGTCCTTCAAAGAATGAGTGAGATATAGACAGGATAAATTGAACGGACGCAGAAACCGATGGACGCACATAAACCGAACCCGAAAAGTGAAAAGTGGCAACTAAGTCTATCACAAGCGGACTTACTAGTAATTAAAAATCCTCTGACCACGAAGCATTAAACTTTAAAGCATAAGCAAGATAAAGCGCAAATAAACAAATCTTTTTTTATTTGACCTTTGACCCCTAGGTGTGACCTTGACCTTTGTTACATACACCTGAGTTTTAAGCGCGAGGCTCCTCCTCATTTTGGAGAACATTTGTTCTGAGTTATATAAAAATCCCTCCACGCATGTGGATGTTACGCTCCGGACACGGGTTTTGCGCTAACCCCCATCCCCTTCCACACTCTCCCACGGCGAGTCCTTGACCTTTGAACGGTTTTGTGTGCGACACACCATTATTCGCATAACCATTATTATTTTGTAATCCTTCAATAAATGAGCAAGATACCGCACTTAAAACACATTTTGATATTTTAATTGGGCATTTGATCTTTTGTGACATTATCCTACATTTTGCGCGAAACAACTCAACAACTCAACATGAAAAATAGTTGTGCTAAGTTATAATAAAATCATTATTAAGGAAGTGATATACTCTCAAATAAATGTTTAATTTTGTTTACGATATTTGACCCATAAGGATGACCTTGACCTTTACCACATATATTTTTTTTGGCGCTACAATCCAACTTGCTATGGAGAACATGTGTCCACAATTATATTAAACCCCTCCATGAACGTAGAAGTTACGCTCCGGACTTTAAAAATCTTCTTTAACAAAACCAACAGATATTTGACTTGAAAAATTTTCTAGTAAGTATTTATCAAGTTTGTTCAAATAAAAACATTGAGCGTCCTGGGGGGTCATTGATTCTCCTTATTATGTATATAATAAAAACTTAAAAAATATTCTTTTAAAAACACAAATAGCTAAACCTGACATATTAAGCATGAAACGTCTTCTAATTGGTGTCTAACAAGTTTGTTCAAATAAAAGCCCTGGGGTCAAAATTGGCCCTGTCCCGGAGGCCATTGATTTTCCTTATACATGCATGTATTTACTGAAAACTTAAAAAATCTTCTTTTAAAAAACCCCAAGGCACTAAAGCTTTAATATTCAGCGCGAGACATGTTCTAGTGTTTACCACTTTTGTTAAAAAAAAAAGCCCTGGGGTGAAAATTAGCCCCAGAGGTTCTTTGGGTTTCCTTATATGTACACATCTTTAGGAACTGTTGTTTTCCCTTAGTAATAGAAACCCGTAATGATTTTATATATGCACTATTTCAGATACAAATATGAACATTTAGATTTAAATTTTATACATGTATCTGCTTTTATTTATAGTTTCAATATTCAGGTGAGTGATTTCAGGGCTATCATGGTTCTCTTGTTTATTATTGTAATACATTAGGGGTAAATGTACAAAATTTGTTGTGTAAAATGATATAGTATGGAGGGCGATCGTTGCCAAAATTCCAGTCATGTAATGTGTTCCTTTTGAAAACTACTTTTGAAAATGCGAACGTGTATGTCTAGCATTTTTTATTGTATTCGTGCACAGCAAATGATATGCCTCTTAATCCAATCTTTTAATTTAAGGCACCCGCTTTTGAATAACAAGTTTACATGTTATTCTTAACAACTGACCTATCATGGAGAACAACAACAAATTTACAAGTTCGTATCTTCCATTGCATATAATACATAAACATGTTTTATCTATCCGTACCTGAAAAATACAAATGAAATGTAAAACTCAAATACAGAAAATAGAATTTAATAAAACGTGTTTCCAGTCGTAGAACTACAACAGGACGTTTACACAGTAACATGTTTAAAATGACAAAAGTAGGTTCACAAAGTTAAACGATTTTAAGTCAAGCATAACGCCCCGCCCCTCTCGGAGTATTTACGAACTTCTATTGCGGACAGGTATAAAACCTCTCCAATATTTCTAAATAAAACTGAAGGACAACATAGTGCATTTTTCATAACATATATTTGTTTCATTTGTTACAAAAGTTTTGTCACTAGCAACATCACTTGAAAATTGCTGATTTTAACATCGTGTTTTCCTGAGAAACATCGGCGATTTGGAAATTTGTAGGGGAAACAATGACCAACTTCAAGGGAGTAATTTTATTGATAATCTAACGATCATCCAATATTTTTTATTGGTATCATTGAAAAATGTATTGGCACAAATTTCATTTTAAACAAAAACTATGCAAGTATTTGCAAAAATAGGATTTTAAAGCGGCCCCCCATGACAAGTTGGTCATTGTTTCCCCTACAAATTTCCAAATCGCCGATGTTTCTCAGGAAAACACGATGTTAAAATCAGCAATTTTCAAGTGATGTTGCTAGTGACAAAACTTTTGTAACAAATGAAACAAATATATGTTATGAAAAATGCACTATGTTGTCCTTCAGTTTTATTTAGAAATATTGGAGAGGTTTTATACCTGTCCGCAATAGAAGTTCGTAAATACTCCGAGAGGGGCGGGGCGTTATGCTTGACTTAAAATCGTTTAACTTTGTGAACCTACTTTTGTCATTTTAAACATGTTACTGTGTTAACGTACTCTTGTAGTTTTACAACTGGTAACACGTTTTCTTAAACTCTATTTTCTGTATTTAAGATTTAGATTTCATTTGTATATTTCAGATCTATAAGTGTGCAAACATGCATATGTATTGCATGCAATGGAAGATACGAACTTGTAAATTAGTGTTCGTTTTAGATGTTAGGTCAGTTGTTACGATCTATATGTAAACTTGTTATATAAAGGCGGGAACCTTCAATTAAAAGATTGATTTAAGAAGCATATCATGTGCTATGTATGGGTACAATAAAAAATGGTAGGCATACAAGTTTGCATTTTCAAAAGTCATTTTAAAAAGGAACACTTCACATGTCTGGAATTTTGGCAACGAACGCCCTCCATAATATAGTAGTGATACCCCTTCTTATGTCAAATGATCGCGATTTTACTTTGAAATTTCCTCTTTATTATATTCTTTCTTTTTTCTTTTTGTTCTTTTTTTGTTGTTGTGTTTTTGTTGTGTTTTTTGTTAAGAATTTCTAAATGCTCCCAATATGAAACCAAATGTATAGTAGTTTATATTTATAATACTAGTTAAAACATCTTAAAATACCTGAGCGGCATTATTTATATTAAAAAAGAAGGAAAAAATGCATTATAGTCCAGTTATATTTGTTCCTGCCACGCGTCATATGTTGTATTTGTATATGTCATTTTCACTTAAACCATGCAATTAAATTCTTTTTTGATCAGTAAAAAATCAGAAAAAAAACATCATTTTTTCCTATCAATAGATTATGTAAAGTCCGACCACTTTGTCAACAATTAAGGTGACTCTTAACCACTTGCTGTAGGTTTGAATCATATCGTTGTGAGGGAGCTATTCAGCTAGGTAACGGGACACACGAGCCTTTACTCAGGTGCCCATTCTCACTAGTCGAGAATCGGAATAATTGTTATAAGCAATAAGCAATATCCTAAATAAAGTATAAATTTCGCTATCGCCATCACCCGAGTTAAATACATGAACCGATTGCTATATTTAAAGTGTCTGAATATCATTGTTACCCCCTACGTCTTTAAGTGAGGCTAATGTCCTTTACAATATGAATCAATGCAAGCATGTTACGTGTCTATTAAGATTTACAATAATCTATGTCAGGCTACAGTACTGTGAGGCAAATAACCGACCCGCGACGAGCGTGAGAATATGTATTTTTTCCGCCATAACAAACAGTAAATAAGGTATCCTATAGCAGTGTGCATACGTCATTCACTTAGGTTTTCGATACGGCCCCGCTAGACTAGGACTACAATGGGACATTGACTAAGATATGCATTATTATGACACAGTAAGTCCATTAGCTTGTAGTACAGCCCTTTCCCGAGATTAAACTAATACACATATAAATACATAAGTACATGTATAACACAATACAAGTAATCTATAAGGAACATTATAATTGGTACAGTGTGCGCTTGTCGTTCAGTTATACTATAATAACCTTGGACTTAATACTGATAACCACGTGGTTTTAAATATAAATGAAGACAGAGGGTATTATCTTTGAAAATGTTAAACGAATGTAAATATGTGTCATTCAAAGGAAAATAAAGTATGTTTTCATGCGATGGCATGGGTGAGTGGTCAACACGCCGGACTTGTAATCTAATGATTAGGGCCCAGTTACACAGACGGTCGGTCCCCAATCGGTTATTTAATTTTAAATTTACTTGCTGTTATGATCGGTTGTCATGCGTGATTTTATTTTAGGTTTTCTGTGTAAACGGCCATCGGTGACAGAAAGCAAACTCAAACGGGAATGGGTCGATGATTAAATGCTGAAATACTTTTGGTTTTTATCGTTTGTAAATCGGAGCTAAATCGGGCGTAACGCTGATAAATCGGTGTTTGATAGCTAGTCATCAGTGGTTAAACACTTTCCGTCAGATATGGCCGGTGATTCATATTTGGTTATCTTTGTCCGATCGGCGATATCGGTGATTAAGAGCTTGCATATCTCGTGATATAGGTTGCCGTCGGTAATTTTTAAAATATTTTCACCGATCGAGAATTTTAAACGTGTTTAAAAATCTCAATCGGTAATTTTTCACCGACGAAACTTATCTTTCCCCAATAGCAGTTGATAGGTGGAAAACAGGTGACCAATAGGTGATATCGGTGATAAATACGCTGTCATCGGTCCACTCCATAATTTGGCTAAAAAAACTACCGATCAATCACCGATGGCTCTGTGTAACTGGGGTGTCACTAACCGCATGGGCTCAAACCCCTTCGGGAGCAAAATGTTGTTTCCTTCATTACTAAGTACTTGTTGGTTCCAGGAACGGATTCGAAAGTGTAGCTTCATACACATTCGAACTGAAATAAATATTCTGTATATAAACCGTAGTCTATTTAGGTAAATTTTGATCGAATATAACTATGTCAGACAATCATAATCAATTTTAAAATATGCACAGATGTACACATTTTACTATATCCGAATAAATGGCAATATGTTAACAATTTGTACTTTCGGTTTCCACACACATAATAATAAGTATATAAATAATGTTCTGTGACCTGTTATGTCTGTAAATATACTTAATTTAGGTGGACGTTAACTCGTTGTATTTGATAGTTAAACTATAGTCTTCAACGCCTATTTGTTTACATGTTAAGTTTCTTAGCAAGGGGCAGGACGTGAAGTGGTTGCACACTTGGTTCAAGCGAGCGAATTGGTTGCAAACTTGACAAAATGGCGGACACGGCGTGATTTTTTTAAACGGGTGAACGAATTTTTGCCAGGCAAGTGGGTTTCTTTGTTATTTTGAAGTTCATTAGTATGTCTATTCCATAATGCAATATATATGCCACACTCGGTTAAAGGTTTCAGCATCCTATATTCTGTTTTGACGAAGTTATTGAAGATATAAACTGATCATGTAGATATTTTAAATTTGACATGTGACTGTTCTTGTCGATTTTTCTCCTAATTTATTCGAATGTGTTCGTTTTGAACTGCATTTAACAATAACAAAATATGTTTCTGTCAATGCTGTACAAATGGTTTAGTTCGCAAGTCCGAAGATAACGTTCAATACACAAAAATATCTTGTTCAAGCACATTTTGGTTGCAGACTTATACTTCAAGCATTTTTGGTTGCAAACTTATTCTTATTCTATTGAATTCCATAGTAAATCTTTGCAAAAGGAGTGTAGAAGGTTATACTCATTGGCAATTATTGACATTTATATGCTTTTACTTGTTTTTGTCATAAATGTTATTTATACTTTCTTCTTTTACAACAATTATGCAATTTATGTTTCAAATTACATGGTTCTCAGTTCAATACTATTATCATCAGTAAAAGCATGCAAACAAAATAATAGCATATAGAAAAATATTTATTGATACTTCAATTCTAAAATATGTCATCATATGTAAAATGCAAATGAAAACTACATACAAAACAAACGTATGTGAGAGTACTGTTGTATGTAGGTGAATTATTTCCATCATAAACATAAGGACATGTGCACACATACGATGTTACTCGGTAAAATTTCCAAAGTTTATCAAAACCACAAGAAATGTTAATTTGTTTGTTTCGTATGTAAAGATAGACATAAAGTATGTAATTGTACTTAAAATATTTTTACAAACCAAAAGTTAAAATGACATGCTTGTTAACAATATTTCGGATTTGATGTACATCATATGTCAATTGGCATTCTAAAGATGATTTTGATTATTAGATCATAATATAAATGATATACGATTGGTTATTTTACATTGACTGATACGTGACAAAACTACTTGAAGTCATTGTTCGAGTTAGGGAATTTGGAAGATATTTCGATTGGTCAATAATAAGGAACAATTAAACATGTGAATAATGCCCTTGTTCCCTTGTTAATATAGTTTTTATCTACTATACAATGAATTTTATTTCAAATCTCAAAAAAGAACAATAATGAAAGCTGTTTATTGCTATTTTTTTCTTCTTTTACTTTACAGTAAGTCATGCCAAAATATAAAAAAAGTATATCGAGGAGAAAAAATGATGAAGATAAACACAAATGAACTCCAATTTAGCATACATTGTATTGTGTTTTATATCTATTTGAAAGACCCTGTGTTAGGATATATCTGCACGCATGCACAATTTGTATATATATTTCTTATTAGATGAACGGGTATAATTGCCTTAATATTGCTTATTACATTGTATTTTTAAACAAGAAGCGCCGCAATGCGACGAAAACAAGGTTTTCAACGACCAAATTTTGATGTGACAGCAATCAATAGGTCAAAGTACACTGAAGTTAATGAGTAGAAGCTGAAAATTCTATTGTAAGCAAATGACCTTGAACTTACTCCCAGATATTCAAAGTAGCAATCCAAAGCTGCCACTCAGCAAGTTTATTGTTCAAAAGGTCAAAGCAAACTCAAGTTTATAACATGAAAACTAAATACATTAACCTTGATCACAGACACCTGGGTAGCAATCCCAAGCTGCCTCTTTATATAAGCTACCCATTCATCAAGTTTGGTGTCAAAAGGCCAAAAGCAAACTCGAGTTTTATTGAGCAGAAAACTGAATTTCTATTTTTAGTAACAATGACCTTGACCTTGATCACAGACACCTGGGTAGCAATCCCAAGCTGCCTCTTGATATAAGCATATCCATACACCAAGTTAAGGTGTCAATAGGCCAAAGCAAACTCAAGTTATGGAGCGGAAACTGAATTTCTATTTTTTAAGTAACAGTGACCTGACCTTGATCACAGACACCTGGGTAGCAATCCCATTATGCTGCCTCTTGATATAAGCTATCCATACACCAAGTTGGTGTCAATAGGCCAAAGCAAACTCAAGTTATTGAGCGGAAACTGAATTTCTATTTTTAGTAACAGTGACCTTGACCTTGATCACAGACACCTGGGTAGCAATCCCCAAGCTGCCTCTTGATATAAGCTATCCATACACCAAGTTTTGGTGTCAATAGGCCAAAGCAAACTCAAGTTATTGAGCGGAAACTGAATTTCTATTTTTAGTAACAGTGACCTTGACCTTGATCACAAGACACCTGGGTAGCAATCCCAAGCTGCCTCTTGATATAAGCTATCCATACACCAAGTTTTGGTGTCAATAGGCCAAAGCAAACTCAAGTTATTGAGCGGAAACTGAATTTCTATTTTTAGTAACAGTGACCTTGACCTTGATCACAGACACCTGGGTAGCAATCCCAAGCTGCCTCTTGAATATAAGCTATCCATACACCAAGTTTAGTGTCAATAGGTAAAAGCAAACTCAAGTTATTTAGCGGAAACTGAATTTCTATTTTTAGTAAACAGTGACCTTGACCTGATCACAGACACCTGGGTAGCAATCCAAGCTGCCTCTTGATATAAGCTATCCATACACCAAGTTTTGGTGTCAATAGGCAAAGCAAACTAAAGTTATTTGAGCGGAAAACCAAAAAAGTTGACGCCCCCGCCCGCCCCCCGCCCGCCCGCCCCCATTTTGGGCCTTTTACAAAAACCCCGGTTTTTCGTTAAAAACCCTGGTTAAAAAAAATGATTAGAAATTTTCCTCGTTTAAAAAAATTTATGCTTTGCCACATTTTTTAAACACAAAAAGGTTAAATGCAAAAAAAAATCCCTTGGGAAGTCCCAATTTCTTGAAAAAAAAAAATTTCCCTTAAAAAAGGAAAAATTTTTTGTATTTAAACTTAAATTTTCGGATTTTGCAAAATTTAAACCTTTTTGCAAAACCCATTGACAGAAACATAATTTTTTTTTTTAAAAATTGCAGTTAAAAAAAGTCCCAAATTCGAAAAAAAATAAGGAAAAAACCCGACAAAAAACGGTCACATTTTAAAATTTAAAAAATTTCTTCCCTTTTAAATCATTTTAATACCCTTCAATAACTTCGTCAAAAAAAGAAATATGGGAAATGCTAAAAACCTTTAAACCCGGAGGGGTGGAAAAAATAAAATTTCCCATTTTTGGAAAAAAAAGGACATACAAAATAAAAACCTTCAAAAAAAAAACCCAAAAAAAACCCCAAAACTTTGCCTGGAAAAAAATTCGTTAAAACCCGTTTTCAAAAAATTTCACGCCGTGTTCCCCATCTTTTTTAAGGGTTTGAAACCCAATTTCGCTCGCATTCCCCCAAAGTGTGCAACCAATTCACCCCCTTTGCCCCTTGCTTAGTGTCGGTACAGCCCCGAAAATTTACCTTATACTTTTGGGGTTTATTCTCTACTAAATGTTGGGGGCCCTTCCCCGGAAGACTGAATAAATTTTTAAACCGATATATTTTTTTAAAAAAATTTTAAGGATTTTAAAAACATTTAAAAAATTTACTTTTTGGGGATTAAAATGGGGGGTTTAAAAAAACCGGGAAAGTCCCGGGTTTCCCGTTCTTTTAAAAAAAATCTTTACAATTTTTGTCAGAAGGAGAGTGCCGTAAAGTTGCGATTGATCAACAGCAGAAGTCGCAGGTTCAAATTCATACTCTTACCCAGCAAACATACCTATATCGGGCCGATATCGGCTAAATGTCGGAATATCGAAGTCGCCTTTTCGCCATTGGACCGATATATATCCGATACAGACAAACTTGTTAAAGACAGGTTGAGTTCGGTCCGATTTAGCTCCGATATACATTTATTTCCTGTTATTCAAATGAATGAGTTTTTTAGTATATTCTTCTCAAATTCAACTCAGCAAGAAATCGATGCTTTTGTAAGGAGTAATTAAGTCGTTTTCATAACAACTAATTCGGTGTTATATCAGCTCCATGTCTGTTGCCGATTTATTGTAAGTGATTTGCACAACGTGGTTTTTTTCTAGCTCACCTGCCATCTGAAGAAATTTTGCGCCAAAACGAAAAAAAGTGGATTTTTTCTCAAATACTAGAGGTAAATTTCTTAATTACGTATGCTTTTGAATAAATTCATTGTTGTAGTTAATAATGTATTCGGCGTCATTGATATTTTGAACACAGGGGCTTCTGTCATTTTTTTTTCTTTTTCATAACAAGGGATACAACACAAAATTTCTCAATTCAGGAAAAGGTAAATAAGACTCAGTATACGACCGCATTTTTCTTTTGATTGTTTGACATTCATAAAAGAATCGATAATTTCCAAAAAAAAAAAAAAAAAGATTCACTTTGATACATGGACAAGCTATTATTAAAATAAGATTTCGTGTTTCATTTTTACACACGGTCGTAAAATTTCGGTTTGTAAAATTAAACGTATGCAAACACATGCTCATTCAAAAAATGTAACATGTAATCAGTTCAATATCAGTCATATACCACCATCAATGATGCAATCATTTACTTCTGGTACAATTTATTGTAACAATCTTTGTTTGTTTTGATAATTTCTATCCTCGCCTTCCATTTTGAAATTGCCCGTATGTTTCATGCGTAAACGCAACTTGTATAAGTGACTGTCCATTTCATTGCCTAATGAATAATCATAATCCTAATAATGACGGCGTATAGCCGTGACGGATAGCGGTTTTTTTTCATTAGCCAATGAAAATACTCGGAACATAAACACACCTGCGTAATGGACGACAGTTTGACAGCCAATGTAAATATTGAAATGTTAGTTATTTCCTGCAATGTTTTAATCATTAAGCTGTAGAACTTGGGTAATGACTCGTTCATATATCAATTTCTACAATAACTTTGATGGAACAGATAATATTTTATACAGTTTACACGTGTGAATGCATTTTACAAACCCGCCCTGGTAATGCGAGGCCACGACTTGTATCCCTTGTTTATATTAGAGAGAGAGAGAGAGAGAGAGAGAGCGAGAGAGAGGGAGAGAGAGAGAGAGAGAGAGAGAGAGAGAAGAGAGAGAGAGAGATATGGTGATATAATAACTTGCCTGATTTAGCCTTTTCATATTCTAACTGTTTTTGTTGTTGAGGAGAATCTTCTTCCTTGAGTCTTTTTATCTCCTACACCAGAAATAATAGTACAAACAATTGTGTTTTATTTGGTAATTTTCAAAAGTGATGATTGTACAAAGTATTATTGGAATTTCCGGCAGTCTGTCTAACACACAGTGTCTTAATATTTTTCAAAAATATCAAATTGAATTATTACTGATGAAGTGCTGGGATATTTGAATTTCCTCCAATATAAAAATTAATTTTGTAAATCATTGCTGTTACTTTTAATTTGGCGTTTTAAGTGCAATCGTGCCTACTTTACTTAAGATTAATGCAAGTGAAGGATAATAGAAGGTCCAAAATTTATAATTATGTAAGTTACCCTTTTCACATTGATACGCTTCTTTTTTATTTGTTTTTTTTTATTTGCAGTAGTCTTTAGTTGTTACATTTGAAACTTGAATGTTAACAAAACTTGCGTTTGAGCTTTTTCAAACATTTCATGCACTACGTACCAGTATGGTATTTGATCACTCACTTGTAATCAATTGCTAGATAATACATCAATAAGGTCACATTAAAATATCAAGAATCCTATATGTAAATGTAAAGTTTTGTCAAAATATTCCTAAAACAAAAATGTTGGTTAACAAACCATGCATAACTGCCACACCACAAAAAGACATCACAAACGCTCAACTCTGAGTGCTAAATACTACAGTGAGATGAAAAAGGAAGGGTATAACATTATAGTTGTATGATTAATATGTCCTCTGTCAAGTCACTTATCAACATAATTTTAAGTTGTTAACATGAACCCGCAGCATAGCTCTTTTTGACCCATCATCACTCAGCCTATTCTTCATAGTTAATATGTAACACTTAGCCATATAACCTCAGGTTTGTATTTATAGCTAAGGAAACGATTTATATTACTTTTAGAGAGGATAGCACATTCAATTTGCTTTTAGTTTTTTTTTACACATGCCTCCTCTTAAAATTGTTTACCTTATGTGACTGTTGTCATTTGTATATGTTTCCAAAAGGATCATTCTTGTAAAGGTTGTTTAAAATGGTATTGCATTGTTGAGATGCCGGCAAGTTGTTAAAGGGATTATGAACACTTAAGCTAACTTACAGAGCAAAGTCATACTAAAATTCACCACGTTGGTGATGTCACAAAAGTGTCATTTGTCTTGGACTAGAATGAATAAAGTGTATATTATCATTTATTGCAAAGTAAATTAAGAAAGATACAAGTTATATATTTATACGCAGGCAGTATAGTAGAATTTTTGTTAAAGTCATTTATTGAAGTAACACAACTTGTGAAATATGTAAGCAGTATAAAAAGTAAGGATGGGTCATATCAAATGCAGGTAAAAAGGAATTCTAACTTCCTTTGATCTTGAATAGTTACGTGTTGTGGCAATCAACCATAAAAAATTTATGTACACGAGGTCACAAAAATTTGCACTGTGTGTATATTATGAACAAAAGTTCGTAGAACACTAAATATCCCCTTCATACATTCTGTTAGTGACCTTTGACCTTCTGATCTAAAAATCAATAGGGGTCATCTGTGAATTATGATCAACTTTCTTACCAACTTTATTGATCATAGGACAAAACACACTGAAGCTATCACCCAAAATGGTCTTACGATTTTGGGTCACTTGACCTTGACATACTTATTTCAAAATCAATAAAGGTTATATACCAGTGACGATTAAATGATTCTAAGCAATGTTTTAGCATTTTGGGTCACTGTGACCTTGATCTTGGACCTACTGACTTCAAAATAGATAGGGCTCATCTGCAAATGATGAACACTTTCTCTATCACATTTCGTGATCCTGAACCAAAGTATACTCAAGTAATCATCCGGAAATGGTCTTATTATTTTGGGTCACTGAGACCTTGACCTTTGACGTAATGACCTTAAAATAAATAGGAGTCATCTGTCAGAGGTTATCAATCCCCATATCAACAATGATCCTAGGCCAAAGCGTACTAAAGTTATCCTTCGGAGATAGTTTAAGCATTTTCGGTCAATATGACCTTGATTTTTGACCTACTGAACCCAAAATCAATAGGTGTCATCTGCCAATGCTGAACGAACTTACTGACGGACTGAAAAAATCTGAATGAAGATCAATATCTTGAGCTTGTACAGAAAGGTGTTAGAAAGGTTTGTGGTTTCATAATGACCCTTTTTTGCACCCACTTTAGGATGGGGGCATTCGGATTTTAACTTGGTCCGTCCTTAAAAATTTACCATGGTTGTATGTACTGTTATATCAACCGGAAACAGGTTATAGAAACTTCAAGTTTTACCTCTTGTGCTTTTGATATCTGAGATTCAAGGTCAGACATTTTGTTTTTAAGCTCGTCATATTCCTCCTTACTTGCAGCATTTCCTGTTGCTTCTTTGATTTGACTGAGAATTTCGTCAAAGCCTTGAGTTGTAATAATGAAGTCCTCCTTCTTCAGCTGATGAAAAAAAAATTTTTCTATTTTCTTTCAGAGGTAAAATTAGAGCTCTTCGATTTATGATATAAACCCTATACAACCTTTTATGTATAATAGGTAAGACATAATTTCTAAATTGTCTCAATTGATTGTTCTTTGATTTTTTTTGCTCATACTTATATAAAAACGTTTATGACGGTATGTATGGTATCGGTATCTGATAGTCAGACTTTTTATTTACTTCTTTTTGTTCATACCTATACAATTAAAATCATATTCTGTTTCATATATTATAACGTTTTATAGGTATCTGAGTTTGATTTCATAAATGTCAGTTCATTTAACGCAGTTGTTATTTAAAATTGACTTTAATAAAACCACTCCGAATACTTTTCCAATTACCCTAAAGAATACCTCAATTAAGAGATGTGTATTTTTAAAATATAACTGAACTCCATCAGGATTTCAAATTATACATGTTAATATTTATTATTTACACTTACATCTTGGAGATTCCCAACAGCTTGTTGTGCAGCATGATGACGAACAAGCTCCTTTCCATCTTGAAGAACTGCTATCATATCATCAATATAAGAGTTAGCATCCCATTCCTCTAACTCCATACTGCTTGAGTGAAAAATCTTATTTCTGTACTGTCGTACCTGAATGGAAAACAAATCTAAGTCGAACATATACTCATAATTATATGCAATAATATATATGATTATACTGTTTTCAGCACTTACACTAAACAAGATTCTTTTAATCAAAACAGTAACTGTTAAGCGCGTTATCCGAATACTTCTGATAACGACCTCGAGCACAATAGTGAGAATACACAACGGATACGGCAAAATGAATTTATCCGCGCGCAAATCTCCAGGTGCACAAGTCCACATGCTTTGCCGATCGACATTTCTGTACGGTCTGGTGACAATAGCTCAAGCAATCTTAGCTACCGACCTACATGTGACACAACATGTACAAACACACGTACACGGACAAGGGTATAAAAATTGACACCTTATAAAAATAACATTTCTTGCATAATTCTTTTTGAATCATCATTCATCTTGGTAAATTGCGTCTCAGGCAAAACAATTACACTAGTATCATAGTTACCGGTATATAGAAATAAAGTCACCTTAGTGTAGTAATTGGTTAAATACTATTTTAAATCTTGTAAGAGAATCTTAAGCTTTTCTGTTTGGTCCATATTCAACATAAGTGCAGTGACGGATTATTGCTTATTGTTGTAAGAGATTAAAATTAAACAACAAATATACAAAAATATTTACCTTTGAAAAAAGATTGTTTGGTCCTGTTACATTGCATCCAATATGATTATGAAAATATTTGTTATTTATGATAACATGTAGTAAACCCGAGCAGTCAACGTCGAATGCTGATGTCTTGTCCTTGTACCCGGGAGCATTTATAAAACATTTACATATACTCCATGGGTCAGCGGACCAATCATGGGCATCGCTGTTTTTCCAAAAAGGTGCCGGTGGTATTGATGCATGATTCTGTATAATGCTGTCATAGATGGCACCACATATGTTGTTTGGACAGGGTTTCTTATTATTTGGAAAGCAACAGTTACATTTATCTTGCTTGAATGGACACACTCCTTTTGAGACTCGGATGTGGCCTGGCTGGAGAGTTGTTATCTGACAGACGCCACATGGTACATTTGGTTTAGGAGTCTTTGTTCCTTGAATTTGGTTTATAATATCTTTGTGCTGCTGTTTTCCTATGTCATCACAAAATGGTGCTAGTCCCTCTTTCAGGTAACCTAAGCCTAGGCCTGCCTTGACCCACTGTCGGTATTTGTTGTTTTTCAAATGTACCTCGTGCGCCATCACGATATCTAGGAAAAAAAGGAAAAAATTGTATCTGCTTTTGTAGAATCCAAGGAAAATAAATTTAAACTACGACTGAACACAAACAGTTCTATGCCCAGAAAGATTGGTCGAGTAAATGGACCGTGACATTTGACTAACAATAAAGACATGGACACTATCAAAAAAGGGTTATGTTAGCCCTATATCTCCAACCTCATATTCATTGTTTTAAAAGAGCATAACTCCCAATACAGAAGTAGATAATTGGGTCACATTTGGACATGTCTGACAGTGCTTCAGACAAGATGCGTATTTGCATAAATACCCAATCAAATTTTTCCCCAAATAAATATAAATCATAACAGCATTTCAATTGTTTGAATAAAATATTCATTTTATTAGCAGCATACAAATTAGCTTACGCAAACGAACGGGATGATCTTTGGTTGAAAGTTTGCGAATTAAGGCACCAAAATCAATTAAACAAATTATATGACACAGCACGTGCTTTCTGTTTGGTATCATATTTCAAATGTGTCTGGTAAAAAATTTATATAGATGTTTAACATTATCAATCCTGACAGTTTATTGAACCTTGACAGTTTATTGAACCAAAATTTATCTAAATTATCTTAACGATACTGTATGACCTCCAAGGTGGAAGCAGTTTTGACCCTAAGTGCATGGTAAATAAAACTTTAATAGAGGTCTACTAGGCAATGACATATACTAAAATAGTCGCAAAAAATTTATCTACAATTTTTGTGTCGCCTTGAAAAGGCGACATATAGGGGTTACTTTTGTCGCCGGTGTCGGCGGCGTCGCTGTCGGCGTCGGTGTCCCCTAAAGCTTGTCCGGAGCATAACTCAGTCACTATAAGTCTGATTGACTTCAAGCTTGGTGTGCATGCTTCTTTCAATAACCCGAAATGCAGTGCATAAGGACCGGTACCCTGCAGTTCTTAAATTTTTAGTTATTGCCCTTTGTTAATTTTCATACTTTATTTTTGTCCGAGCCATTTCTCTTCAAGTATGAAAGCTATGGACATGAAACTTCATAGGATGATAGATCTCATTAAGAAAAAGTGCAGTATACAAGAACCAGTACTCTGCACTATTTATTTGTGAGTTATAACCCTTTATTAATTTTCAAACTTTATATTTGTCCAGGCTTTTCCTCATAAATTTTAAAAGATATGGACTTGAAACTTCATAGGTTGATAGATCTTATTGATTAGAAGTGCAGTGCACTGAAACTGCTGCTCTGCACTTATTATTTTTTTAGTTATTGCCCTTTGTTAGTTTTCATATTTCATTTTTGTCCTGGCCATTTCTCCTAAACTATATTGTTCACAAGGCGACACACCCGACTCGCGGAGTTTTAGTTTTCTTATTATTAGGGCCAACACCTTAAATACATTATATTGCAATAAAAGTATACCGTCTAGATGGTCAATGTCACAATTAATTACCATTGCCAGTTTGTAATAGGTGGTATTTGTCCGTGAATAAACGAATTTCATAAATAAATATCAATTTTATAGCATTTTCGGTTAATTTAAAATTATTTGACCTTTTAAGGTTCATGGTCATATCAGAATAATTCAACATATCGGTTTTGTCCAAGTTTAACTCAAATTGTAAATGAATAAAAAAGAAATGACAACTTTTATAAATTTTACATTGAACGTTTTGGTCAGTTTAAGGTTTTATGTCATTTTCAAACCATTAATGTAAGATGAGTTCTTTTGTTAAAGAATAAACCAGATATGTCAATAATTTTCAAAGTTCCGTAAATTTCAATAGTTTAACCTGGACAACTAATCTAAATAGAAAAATCAACAGAAAAATTAGCATGTTGTTTTGACATATGCGTTATTTTGTCAAAGTAAGAAAATCAGATTTGTAACTAAAGATAAAAGTGAATTTTTGATAAAATTTATATTTTCTAACTGCAAACCATTCTTTATTCGATAAATTCGTGTAAATTCAATGAACTCGTTGCATAAAACAAAATCAAGCCTCCAAAACGATCGCATAATAATTAGTATGCCTCCCTTTGAAGAAGAGGGGATATATTGTTTTGCTTATGTCGGTCGGTAGGTCCGTCGGTCAGTCGGTAGACCACATGCTTTCCGCTGTTTATCTTAAATACTATTTATCACAAAGTCTTCATATTTCACATACTGATTCGCCATAACTAGTTGATGAGTCCTATTGATATTGGGTCCACTAGATCAAGGGTCAAGGACACCGGGACTTTAAATGCCAGAATGGTTTCCGCTGATTATATTAAAAAGCATTCGTCACAAAGTCTTCATATTTAATACAGTGATTGGTCATAACTAGTAGATAACCCATATTGATTTTGGTTTCATTAGGTCAAAGGTCACGGTCACAGGGGCCTTAAATACCAGAATGGTTCCTGCTGATTATTTTGAAAACTATTCATCAAAAAGTTTTCATCTTTAACGCAGTAATTGATCATAACCAGTAGATTACGCCTTTTGATTTTTGGGTCACTAGTTTAAAGGCCAAGGTCACATGGGCCATAAATGTCAGAATAGTTTCCCCTCATTATCTTGAAAGGTAGTACTCACAAAAGTTCATGTTTCACATATTGATTACTCATAGGATGTGATTCCTATTGATTGTAAGGTCACTAGTTCAAAGGTCTCTGTCACAGGGTCCTTAAATGTCAGACTTATTCCGCTTATTATCTTGAAAACAATTTATCACAAAGTTTTCATATTTCACATATTGCTTGGTCATAACTAGTAGGTGACCCATATTGATTTTGGGGTCATTAAGTCATAGGTCAAGGTCACAGGGGCCTTGAATGTTAGTATGATTTCCGCTCATTATCATGAAAGCCATTTATCACAAAGATTTCATATCTCACATGGTGATAGCTCAAATTTAGTAGACGACCCTTATTGATTTTGGGGTCACTAGCCCAAAAGATCAAGATCATTGGGTTCTAATTTGTCAGAATTTATTCCCGCTTATTATCACGGAAAGAATTTATCATATTATTTAAGTCTTTATATTTCTCATATTAATTGGTTATAACGATTAGATCTATTGATTTTGGGGTAACTAGGTTAAAGGTTAAGGACACACATGCCTTAAATGTCAGAATGGTTTCAGCTCATATTTTAAATATTGATCGGTCATTACTAGTAGATGTCCCCTTTTGTTATTGGGATCATTATGTCATAGGTCAAAGTCACATTGGGTTTGAATTTCAGAATGGTTTCCATTCATTATCTTGAAAACTATTAATCACAAAGTCTTCATATTATACACATTGAATAGCCATATGTAGTACATGACCCATATTAATTTGGGATCACAAGTCAAAGGGCAAGGTCACACAAGCCTTAAATGTAAATATGGTCTCTGCTTATAACCTTGAAAACTTTTTGTCACAAAGTCTTCATATTTCATATATTTATAAGTCATAATGTGCTCACTAGTTCAAAGGTAATGGTCTTTATATTTCACATATTGATTGGTTATAACTAGTGGGTCATTTTTTCCCATAACTGTACGCTTCCGTGTACCCATTTATGGCAAGTTTCTTTGACAAAATTACCAATAATGTGAGTCAATGGCTAGAAAGTTGTCGACATTTTTTGTTCAACTTGTTCTTTTATTCGCCCGTTTGAAAAACCGGTCGTATTATAGCCCCCCCCCCCCTTGTGGGCGGGCGGCTGGGCGGGCGGCGTCCAGTTTTTGTCTGGAACATATCTCCTACACCCATTTAGGAATTTTAATAAAACTTCATAGAAATGTTTTCCACTATGAGAAGCCGTGTCGCTCGCAGCCCTCTAGGTCAAAGGTCAATGTCACACATAGAGGTCATTGAAAAACGTTTGTCCGGGGCAAAACTTCTACATGCATAGTGAGATGCAATATACTTGGCACAAATGTTCACTATTGTGAGGCGGAGTGTCAAGGTCACACATAGGTGTCAAAGTTCAGATAAAATATGAAAATGTGTGTTGGGACAATTGAGTCATCATTTACTGAGGGATTGAAACACAAATGGTCATTATAATGACTACTGGTGTGAAACATGCAAATTAGATTAATATATGGAAGGTCAAGGTCACTTAAGATGATTGCCAATGTCACTAAAGATGATTACATATATAGATTTTTGTCCAAAACATTTCTCCTAGACATATGGGGGGATTCAATTGATACTTCATAAAATTTTCACCACTATGAGAACCCGTTTCGCGTTCATTAAGCAGGCCTCTACGTCAAAGGTCAATGTAACACTTGTATATAATAGAAAAATGATTGTCCGAAGCAAAACTTCTACATTCATAGAGGGAGTATCAATATAACTTGGCATAAATATTCACTATTGTGAGGCAGAGTGCCACGCGCAAATTTTAAGTCCCTGCAGCCAAGGTCAAGGTCACACATAGGGGTCAAAGTTCAGATAAAAATATGAAAATGTGTATTGGGACTGTTTAGTCCTTATTTATCGAGGGATTGAAACACAAATGGTCATTATCATCACCACTTGTTTGAAACATGTAATTAAGGTTTATATCTACATGTCAAGATCACTAAAGATGATTGTCAATGTCACTAAAGATGTTAAAATATAGATATTTTATCAAGTGCATATCTCCTACACATACAGAGAGATTGTAATGAAACTTCATACAAATGTTCACCACTATTAGAAGCCGTGTCCCGTGCATGAGGGATTTCAATATAACTTGGCACAAATGTTCACTATCGTGAGGCAGAGTGTCGCGCGCAAAATTTAGGTCCCTACGGCTAAGGTAAAGGTCACATATAGGGGTCAAAGGTTAGATAAAAATATCACCAGAGATGGTAATGTATCCAGATATTTTCCAGGTATTGCCCGGAGCATATCACCTATATGCATATCTATACAGCCCACATCTCTCCCAAAAGCTCCTTTGACGGATGTATATTGCGACAATGTTGGCCTTATTTCAAAATGACATGTGTCAGGTACCAGTCTGAGTTGCATAGAGTCTTATCAGTCAGTCAAGCTCGACCGAAAGATATGACATTTATTTAGGCAGCAACACCTTATTTGTCTCCATGATACATATAATTGTCCCGTGCATCAAAATAGTATCATCACAATAATCGACTTTCGTGCATAGTTTGTATCATTCAGTGAATTACTGAATGCAAAATTTAAAAGTCACTTTTTGAACCATTATAACATATCAGGACATGAATGGTGACATGTCCGGAGTACGTATTCCATTGACTTACGGAGCGGATTGACCGTCATTTATGGAAGGGTATTAACGCAAAAATTACATCTTGCTTTCTTACGTTACATCTTGCTTTCTAACTTGTACATCTCGCATTCTGACTTTACTTGTTGCTTTCTTACATGCACATTATGCTTTCTGCTGTGTGCGTCTTGCTTAATTGTCTGTTGACGATCAATTATTATTAATTTGTTGATCTGGTATATTAATTCAATAACTTAACCTGCAACTGTTTGTATTTGGGTCTATTTACTCAGCTTGAATGACGAATGTCATAAGGTAGAATGACGCATAGCCGAAAACCGAATGCAGCAAACATAATACGACGCGACATTGGGTGTAATAATATGTGACACCCAAATTATGCTAATACATGTAGTCCGTACAAATATGTCAACCTATATCGATTTATAAGAGCGTCTGCTTAAATGATAAGTGATTTCACTATAATCCCCTTAAAAACATTTTTTATTTTTAGTATTGTTTAACAGGAAAACTTAACAAAAAAACTTTACACTCATTGTTCAGTACTGGTTGGTTCCTAGAACGTATTCGAGACTGTGTTAAGCTTCCTTCACAATCGAACTAAAAATAAATTTTGTATAAAATAAAGAGAAATAAGAATAAACCAACACATCTCTTTGTTTACATTTGCTACATGTATTAACAATTATTTGACATTTAGGACTATAATTTTTTCAGGTGATATTTTTTTCTAAATGCATGTTTTAAAACAGAGAGACTTAATGTGCCTTTAAAGGAGGTGTTTTTTCTCCGAGTCTTTGATTGTAATTTCAAGAACGGATGAGTTAATATTGAGAACAGTTCTGAAGGTTGCAATTTTTATGGATGCGCAGCATGTTGTTAAATAATACATGGTTCCATCAGTTTCGAACACAGTAATATAATCTGGGAATCAGCAAATTAATTTTAGCTTTGTAAACACATGTCTTTCATTTACAAAACAAGAACTACTACTTTCTTTTGTGGTTGGGTGTATTTAAACCAACAAATAATTATAGTACCAATTTGAAAGAGATTTTTATCTTATTTTAAGCATATGACATAATGGGAATTACCCCTAAAATGGCAGTCGGAGGAGGAAATAATTGCTATGTGATAAGCCATTCGCATCTTCTCGGCACTTTCCGTCAAATTTCGTAAAAGGTCATCGAACACAATAATAAGAATACATAGAACGGATAAGGTACTTTGGTCTAACCTACGCTAAGAAACTTAACATGTAAACAAATAGTAATTTAATACTAACAGTTGTTCCAGTACATCGGATAAAAAAATCCTACAAAATTAAGTCAGTTCAAGAACTGATATAAAAGTAAACAGAATATTGTTGATATACTTATCGTTATGGTTGTAGAACGTACAAAATGTCTACCTGTTGACATTAATTCTGATTTGGTTATACTTATACATTAGTGGGCAATTTCAAATTGATTATGATTGTCAGACATATTTTCATTCATAGTTGTACAAAAATAGACTAAATTTTCCTTTTGACGTCAAATATACTATCTGTTTGTGTTTACATCTAAAACAACGTGATAGAATTGCTTTAAATCCATATTCATTCAGAAGTAATTATGAATAATAGCCTAGATGTTCCGACCCTTGAGGGTTTGACAAGTGGTTTCCGAGTGCGGCCCAAATTTGAATATGAATTAAAGTTTTACAGTGCAATGTATGTAACTTTATCGATTTGCAATGCTCACACATTAAGCTTACATTAGACAAATGTCAAAGGAAACTAGAATATAATATAATATAAATAAGACAAAGCCTCAAAGCGAGCTCTTTGACAGAATGCTTTATATATACACCATCGGTTTCACAATTTATATTACACATCTGCAAATTTCCGGCAAAATATTCACTCACACTATTTATTCTATGTCCTATTAGTTGCGTTATATATATTTTTTTTTTGGTCATGAATTTATGGTAAATTGTTTCACATACTTAAATCATTCAATCATTTTACGGGTGCAAAACAAAACAAAACAAAAAAACCAATGAACGCGTTTGGAGTTCCATTTTGATGAATTTTCGCCAAACTTGATATGAGTATTGATGGTAAAAAGAAAGGTTTTCCGAATGTCAGTTTGAATGGGAACCCTAATGAGACAGTAAGCCAAGAAACCCCGGCGTGCATGTAACCTGCTTCTGCCTGTCGTACATTTTCTAAAATATGATCATGTCCTGTAACTATTTATAGTCACACTTAAAATATAATGTAAAGCAGCCAAATGCACTCATTCCTTTTTATATGCCCAAAAGAATTTCGGACATATTATGTTACACCCCTTGGCGTCCGTCCGCCCGTATGTCTGTCCGTCCGTCCATTAGCAATTTGGTTTCATGAGCATAAATTAAGTTCCATTTGACCCACAATATTCAAACTTCATAGGATGATTGTCCATATTAGATAGAAGACTTCTATTGATTTTTGGGTCACGAGGTTTAAGGTCAAGGTCACTATTCTATGTTCTATAACAGTTTCCGGAGCATAACTTTAGTTCCATTTGACCCATAATATTCAAACTTCATAGGATGAAAGTCCATCTTAGAAAAAATACCCCTATTGATTTTGAGGTCCAAATGTCAAAGGTCAAGGTCACTATCAGCTTAGAACTGAAAACAGTTTCCGCTCCAGAGCTTAAATATTAATCAACCTACAGCTGTAAAATTTTATAGGATGAACAGTCAGGTCAAAAACATGACCCTTTTGATTTTAGGGTCGTATGGTCAAAGGTCAAGGTCACAATGATCTTTACACTGAAAATTTTGGTTTCGGGAGTAGAATTCAAGTTCCATTTGGCCCACAGTGTTTAAACTTCATAGGATGATTGCCATTATTCGGTCGAATTCCCTATTTATTTATGGGTCACATGGTTAAAGGTCAAGGTCACTATTTCTTTTAAACTGAAACAGTTTCCCCTCAATTATTAAAGTATTAATCAACCTACAGCTGTAAAATTTTACAGATACACAGCCATGTCCAATACATGACCCCTATTGATTTTAAGGTCATAGGGTCAAAGATCAGGGTCATAATAGTCTTTACACTAAAATTGAGCTTTCTGGAGCAAAACACAAGTTTCAATTTAGCTAACAGTGTTCAAACTTCATAGAATGATTGCCTATATTGAATAAAAGATCAATATCTATATTGGGATCACACGGTCAAAGGTCAATATCAAATGACCTTAATATTTTTAACAGTTTTACAACTGTTTTACAACTGTCAAACTTCATAGGGTGATCACTTATATTGAGTACATTTATTAAATGCCCTAAACATTTGCTTCATACGTTATACCCCGGGGGTCCTTCTGTCCATCCGTCGTAGCATTTTTACTTACAAGATAACAATTGATGGTGGTGCTTTGGAAAAGCAACTATATATATATATAAACACTTTCGGGCATATAATGCTCCGCCTAGCGGTGCTCTTGTTTTCTGTTAACAAATTTACAGTATATTTGTCTGTCAAAGATTTTGCACAATTCGGCAAAATTCATGCATTACTTTTCTTCATATTTAATATATTGTTTGCAGTTATTTCTTTTATTGGAGCGTATAGTGTAGGAGAAACAAATATTTTTATATTTTAGGCCTAATGTTCCCGCTCTTAACTACAAACAAACCGGATGTAAAGTCGGGAATAACATTTAAATAAAATTCACAAATGATTAGTGACGTGATATATTTACATCCTCGAACAATGTATTGTATATGTAAGTTATTTATGACAAGCCGCTCGATTTGTAAAAAAAAAACTTGTAAGGATCCGGTAGAAATGCAACATGAAAAAATAAAAATAAGTTCAAGGCATTGTACTTCCAGATAAGATTATTCGTTTATATTAAATCAGGGACTCAAATTTTAACTTCAGGGGCATATTTTATATACCTTAAGCACAGGACCACAATAATATCTATTTAGTTATGTCGTTCCTTAGTAAAACACGTCATTTAAAAGGACTTTCAGCTACTTTGGCATATCTTTAGAAAAGTACAAGCAAATATTCATTAATGCGAAGTTTAATCACAATCTAACATGCGGTTAAGGAGAGGTGATGAAGACAATGTAGATAACAAAGCTGGACGGAAAACTGGCCATGCATCATAACATGTCAAGCAAAAGGAACTTAATGTTAATGAATGTCCTCCTCAAAATTTACTAAGCTTAGATATTTGATGTGTAACATTACCTATAGTTTTCATATAGATATAGATTGACACATATGAGAGCATTGTGTAAAACTACATGGCTTAAAACTTTACAGTTCAGAGCTTTTATAATGAAGAAGACGTCTATAAATGCAATAAATAAAATGATTGTCATCAGGGTTGAACACCTTTTTTTGGCATAGATAAGCATCTGATGGCACATTTGAATATCTTTTTCTCAAAATACAATATAATATATATAATGTACAGTCGATTCTCGTTATCTCGAAGTCATTGGAACTGTCCAAAAATTATCGAGATAACGAAATGTAATAATAACTTCTCGTAATACTGACTTTTGGTACTCAGCAAAAGTTATCCGAATTGCTTCAACTGGACTAAAATGGTTATTCCTCGGTGTTAATTTAATTACGTGGACGTTTCGTATAATAACCAAAAGCTTTTATTGAAACTTGTGTTTTGCTCCAGAAAGCACAATTTTAGTGTAAAGACCATTATGACCCTGACCTTTGACCCAATGACCTTAAAATCAATAGGGGTCATGTATTGGACACAGGACTATATTGAAATACAAAGCCTTTGGTCCAATTCCATAAAAGACTGTTTTGAATGTCCAGTTACACACAACGTACTTTTCATCCGACTTTTACGGTGACAAAGAAATGACCTTTGTGCGTGGTTATTTTTTCTCGAGCGCACGAGATACTATGTCATGGCCACGAGTTGATAAGTCGTGTGCATAAGATAATTAAGTAGTGCGCACGAGAAACTATAACCTGGTCACGAGAAACTAAGTCGTGGGAACGAGATATTTAAGTGGTGTGCTCTAGATACTATGTCGTGGCCATGTAACACTGCACTTTCAGGTCAAACATGTCAAGCAAAAGGAACTTAATGTTAATGAATGTCCTCCTCAAAATTTACTAAGCTTAGATATTTGATGTGTAACATTACCTATAGTTTTCATATAGATATAGATTGACACATATGAGAGCATTGTGTAAAACTACATGGCTTAAAACTTTACAGTTCAGAGCTTTTATAATGAAGAAGACGTCTATAAATGCAATAAATAAAATGATTGTCATCAGGGTTGAACACCTTTTTTTGGCATAGATAAGCATCTGATGGCACATTTGAATATCTTTTTCTCAAAATACAATATAATATATATAATGTACAGTCGATTCTCGTTATCTCGAAGTCATTGGAACTGTCCAAAAATTATCGAGATAACGAAATGTAATAATAACTTCTCGTAATACTGACTTTTGGTACTCAGCAAAAGTTATCCGAATTGCTTCAACTGGACTTAAATGGTTATTCCTCGGTGTTAATTTAATTACGTGGACGTTTCGTATAATAACCAAAAGCTTTTATTGAAACTTGTGTTTTGCTCCAGAAAGCACAATTTTAGTGTAAAGACCATTATGACCCTGACCTTTGACCCAATGACCTTAAAATCAATAGGGGTCATGTATTGGACACAGGACTATATTGAAATACAAAGCCTTTGGTCCAATTCCATAAAAGACTGTTTTGAATGTCCAGTTACACACAACGTACTTTTCATCCGACTTTTACGGTGACAAAGAAATGACCTTTGTGCGTGGTTATTTTTTCTCGAGCGCACGAGATACTATGTCATGGCCACGAGTTGATAAGTCGTGTGCATAAGATAATTAAGTAGTGCGCACGAGAAACTATAACCTGGTCACGAGAAACTAAGTCGTGGGAACGAGATATTTAAGTGGTGTGCTCTAGATACTATGTCGTGGCCATGTAACACAGCACTTTCAGGTCAAACATCATACATTTCGTCTACTACGTTCCTTATTTATATTTACAATTGGCATCAACTTTAAGATATTATTTTGAAATATCACTACAATTCATTCTTATTGATTTAAACATTATGACCACAAAGTGCGGTCGTTTGTCTTATGTTAAAAAAATGCATATGTACCTTTGTAATGCACTTTTGGGTCAAATTTGACACCAAAGTGCGTAACGCAATTTGGGATTGGACTCCCAAGTACGTTACGTACGTTGAGGTCAGACCCCAAAGTGCGTTTGACCCCAAAGTGCGTTGTTACATGGCCACGAGTTACTAAGTCATGCGAACAAGATACTATGTCGTAGCCACGAGTTACTAAGACGTGCGAACAAGATACTATGTCGTAGCCACGAGTTACTAAGTCGTGCGAACAAGATAATATGTCGTAGCTACGAGTTACTAAGTCGTGGTAACAAGAAACTATGTCGTAGCCACGAGTTACTAAGTCGTGCGAACAAGAAACTATGTCGTAGCCACGAGTTACTAAGTCGTGCGAACAAGATACTATGTCGTAGCCACGAGTAACTAAGTCGTGGGAACAAGATACTATGTCGTGGCCACGAGTAACTAAGTCGTGGGAACGAAATAATTGAGTGGTGCACGAGATACCTTGTCGTGGCCACGACTAAGTAAGTCTTTCACACGAGATAATCTAGTGGTGGTCAAGAGTAACCAAGTCGTGCGCAGAAAATAATTAAGTCGTGGGCACGAGACACTATGCTGTAACGAGATAATTAATCAATCAGATTACACTATGTCTTTGCATTTTCTTAGTTATCTACAAATGAGCAATAATACTTCGTTGGATATTTAATAAACGACATATCATTTTAACCTAGTGGCTAAGTTAATGGTAATTGTAAAAACCTTACCTCTATCGCTATTCTTCACGACACATTTTCTGTTTATGCATAAATTGTTCCTTTGTTGAGTTGATGAATAATTTCACATATTGAAAAAAAAAACATATATGTAATGCCTGGATGAATATAATAGCTAGCACAAGTATGTCATGTTAGTGTATATAAACTCTTCGTTTGTACAAAAAATAACAGCCTTAAGTAAACTGGTTATATGATTTCGACCACTTCTCAGTAAGGAAGCTTTAAATAGAACATGTAAGTCAAAGCGGATTGGTTAATTTCGCGCAGGACATTATTTCCTATCATAAGATCTGCATTTTAAACGAATAAAATAAATTACAAGAGCTACAGCAAATCGTGGACAACGCTCGCATTTCTTTCTTATAATGTTAAAGACAGCGGAGGAAAATTATTTTAGACTACTCAAAAAAACACAACAACAAAAAAATAAACAACATAATTCTCTTGAACAAAATACAGTTCAATTTTAATATTTAACCTTGACCGTCAAAGTCATTCAATGCTCAAAGTCACATTTGAACATTTGAATTAATTAGTTTTGTTAGATGCGTTCATTTGTCAAGGACAGTGGTGGTCGTGTCCGCTCTGAACTTCAGTATGCATGAAAGAATTTTAATTTTTCTTTCACATATGAAATAACCATAGATGTATGGTGTGTCGCGAACAATACTTTGGTTCCTAGCACTAAGGTCAAGGTCACTGTGGGGATTCAAACCTTGACATTTTGTATGTTATATAAATATAAAAGGGGGTGGTCGTGTCCGCTCTGAAACTTCAGTATGTATGGAAGGATTGTAAGTTTTCTTTCACACATGAATTTACCATGATGTATGGTGTGTCGGGAACAAGACTCGGGTTTCTACTAGGAAGGTCAAGGTCAGTGTGGGAGTTCAAACTTTGTCATTGTTTATGTTACATAAATATAGAAGGTGGTGGACATTGTGTTGTGAGTAAGACCCAGGTTTCTTTGTCTAACTTAAAGGTCACTGCTGGGGTTCGAACTTTGTCAATTTTTACCACCACACTTAACATGCAATATGTGGTTTTTAACTAGAATTCTTCGGGGCCTTTGTCACATTCTGTGACAGCTCTTGTTGATAATGATTTTAGAGAAATGTTGGATGTTTGTTACCTGAAAATTAGCGATAAATATGATATACTTTGTCATAAAGTAACAAAATGTAAACAATGTAGTATTTTTTTAACCTATAAACAAAATACTTATTTACTATAACTTTTCTAATTGCAATAGATGGACAAAATGGTTCCAATAAAAAGCCAATGAGTATTATTTTGGATACTAGAAGAGTACACCAAAATTAAATAGCTTTTGGGAAATAAAAATAAAAATATTTCTGAGGCATAATGGGCCTTTAAAAGTAAATAGATATTCATGCGTGTTTTGAAAAAAAAACCTTTTCATTTTTTTACTACATGTATCACATGCGCTTATGCGACCCGACAGAAAGGAGATTCATACGTAAAACCATTACGTAATATCATTGGGAAATGACCCTGCTAACGTATTACCATTACGTAATGACCTTGCTAACCTACTCCCATAACGTTATTAGTTTGCTAACGTGCTTATGTTACGTAATAACTTTGATAACGTAATACCATTACGTAATAACGATTCTAAGGTGATGTCATTTAGTAATGACGTTGCAAAGGTAATACCATTTTGTAATGACGTTGTTAACGTAAACCATAGAGTAATGACAGTGCTCACGTAATACCATTATGTAAAGACTTTGCTAAGGTAATAACATAACGTTATGGCCAAATATATCGAATTTAAATTGCTTGTTTTGGGTCTCGTTGAGTAAACTGTAACGAACTGTACAACTGTCCGCGTCTCGTGAGATCGTTAATTATTAAAGTCCTATCTCGCCAAGTACAAGATCCACATCGAAATACTCTTTTAATAACTATATTTGAAAAAGAAAACAACAGCAAAAAAATTCTAGAACTTGGTGTAATAATTAAATGGCTTTGTTTCAACTATTTGTTATATAATTATTATACAATAGACGGAAACATTAAGTTTTTGTTATTTGGTAACACATGAATAAATGCATCTCTGTTGAACAGCCAACAAAATAACCAATCATTTTAAGATGAATACCAGATAATATAGTTATAATTTAGTTACATAATTATATACATATTTTGATATTTTATCTACAGCCTAAATAAATATTTGTCGCGAGTCAGCTCAACCAGGTAGGTATTATCAGTTGTATATATATATATACCCTATGACACATACAAGTAAGCCCGTATTGCATGTGTGATCCATCATGACATTACTGGCATTATATCGTTACATGTGTTACTTGTCTCGCAAAGTGAACAGAAAACAGAGCAGAACATATGTTTCATTTTGAATTAAGCAGCATATAAAGCTCATCTTTATATAACACAACTATATACATGCAAGCATAGTGAACAAGTTGAATAAATGTCCAGACCAAGATCTTATTATGACACTAGTTCATTGAATCACACGATGTCATACAAAAATAAAATATGTGCATTTTTATCTTCATTTTTATCAATCATACCATTTACTTTTTTGATGAATTTTACTCAAGAAATAGCATGCTTCATGATGTTTTTATCATAGATCTCTTTCATCGAGGAAAAGAAGTAACGACAAGTTAAATTGGGATAAATATTAACACTCCTGCCATCTTTGTAACAACAAATCATGCTAAAGATATTTTAAGACATATATATTTATGCAAAGTCAATTTTATAGTTGTTCTGAAACAACAGTCACAATTACATTCAACCCATTTTATATGCTCCGATGAATACCAAACTAAACAATAACAGTAAATTCTCTATACTGTCCTAGGATGATAATTTGATCTCGTATTCATGTATGTATATGAAAAAAATGGTCAAACTTGTTTTCTGAACAATTGACTGTTCTGAGGTAAAAGAATATGTCTTACCAGTAGTCGAACTTCTGTCTGTACGGGTATAACATATTACTGACACGGTTTCTCTACCTACTGCGCTAACAAGACATATGATAACATGTAGTTTTATTTTCATTTTTATAGGTCGTCGCATTAATCTGCCTAACCTATTTTTCGCATTGTTATTGGTCTTTGTTATGTAAACAAAGGCTCAAGTTATCATCCTAGGACAGTAACTGAGTTCCATACAAGTGAAGTTCATTGTAGTAATAACATTCATCTATACATGTATATAAAACATGTTTTAAATGATTGTTCACACAATAAACTATGATTAATTTTGAAATACAGCGGCAAACTGATCAACAGGAAAGTATGATTGAAAATATCTCCGGTTACAATTAAGATATTTTAATTATCACTGAATGTGTCATAGATGTTATTGTTTTCGGCACTTATCAAACACTGTAACGAGGATAATAGTTATTTCCGGGTCTAATCATAAACTGACTAAATATAATGAAACTATTTACATGTATGTAGCATGACTTTTTATCTAAGAAAATATCATATACATATATTTCTAGATATAAAGCAACAATTATAATAGTTTAAAGAAAGAAAATACGTAATTAACATCCTCATCACCATTAAATATATATAGATACACATTTCACATTTTAAGCAATTTTTAATCATCGGAGTGTTTTCATTTATATAAAGTTTATAGTGACTAAAGCTATTTAACCTGCATCCCTCCAGATTTGCCAACATACTTCAAGAAAACCAAACTTGAGAAAAATATATTAAACTTTTAAGAGTAATAATTAACATTTTATGTGCGATAACTGACTGATTTTGCAGTATTTATCACCATATTTCTACTGCGTGACTTATGTAGTAAGGGCTCTTTTTGTATTTTTGGACTTGCTTTTGGTTATTTACAGTTTGTAAGTGCCGGGGTAACAATTTATAAATTACATTCATTCTTTGTTGGCATACAGTATTTACAACTTATTTTTCCTGCTAAACATATACAAATGTTATTGTGAAATCTTTTACTACATTATATATACACTGATTACATAAATATACGATATATGTTGGTACAGTATTTACAATATTGCGTTATTGTGAAATCTTTTGATCGATAATTTATAAAAAACCATTGTGAAAAAACTCAACAACAATGGACTTAGGAAAGTATATTCAGAATAATTGTTACAAACAAAACAACAATCTGTTTCGGACATCACATAATACCGATGCTAGAGGACATGGACGGTAGTTTGCACTTTCCATGCCCATCAATCAAACCGAGTTTGGACTTCTTTTAGGGTTCTATCATAGCCTACATTTTCATTGGATAAACTACTGAATCTGCAGTAGTATGGGCGGAATTTTCACACTTACATTAAGTACAAAATATTCATAATTAAGTGTGCAATGTTTTTAACAACTCCAGCGATTTCATTGGTTCAAATATGTTGGACTTTTCTCTAATTTATATCAATTTTAAATATATCATACCATGATGATATGAACAAAAAATATTGGCTGTTTTCCTGTACGTGAACATCACATGTGTGTATCCACGGAGAGCTAGGAGTCATGACGACGAAACATCCTCCGCCCCGACCGGGATTATGCTATTTTGTTTAAGAAATAGTCATAAGTATATTTTTATATTTATTGTACGTGTCTTTTTGTGAAAATCACACATGACCCTGCGCTCAAAAACAAGTTAAAATGTCAGACCTCTCCCCTCTAAATATGCATAACTTATTGTCAAAATCCTCCGCTGGTAAGTTTGTCTTTGTTCGGGACTTCAAAGTCTGCATTTCAGTAAAGTACTTTTAAGAGTACGGCAAATGGCGACTGTCACGTGCATTTTGGAATATCTTTTAGTGCTCGATTAAAAACACAAAAAATCTTTTCAACAAAACGTGCGGTATCTTTCTTTGAGTTTAAAGATTGGGCTGAAAAAAAAATGCGAGTTGCATAATATGCCTTATATTAAACCTGTTTACATGACAAATGTTATACTCGAAACTAAATTAAATTTTGATTGGTACTAGATTAAATCTGATTTTGGTACTAAACTAAATCTTGATTGTTACTAAATTAAATCTATGAGATTTATTAAAATAAACTTGTTAAAATCTGCAACACCTGGCTCTATATAATTCGGGACGAATTATCAAAAAGTATTGAAAGGACACAAAGATAATTACAATAAATAAAAAAATTTTTTTTATATCTTCTTCGTTAACATTATTTGAAGTGTTGACCACTTTAATTTTGCAGATATACAACATCTAAATTACATCCATGTCTCTCTTAGAGCTCACAATTGTCTTGATAAACATCAATTTCTTGTCACTAAGTCTATGCCTCTCACTTAATTATGCTTTCATCAATCATAAGGGTGTATAACTTGATTACATTTAAAAAAAATCAGTAATTTTGATATAAAGTTCATAAAGGCGAAGCAAATGATGACGAAACAAAATATATTGTTTGTCAAGATAACATAAATATTCCACGCTTACTTCTCTCTTTTTCTCTTTTTTTAACATTCAAACAAAACCTAATGGACACGTTATAAATGACGGACTGTGACATTAATGCGATATAATATCATGATATTACAAATATTTATCATCATCGCGTTGTTTTTTTTCTCAATATTTACACAGGTTTGATGTGATGTTTCTTTGCCATTTACCAAGTACTCTGCACATTTGCTATTTTCAGTAACGTTTAGTCAAAGGCCACTTAAGTTTTTAGTTATCATTTACCTACATTACAACCAAAAGCCCTTTTCAATTACTGAAATAAAAGCGTTTCTCGTGCGCACGCACTTTAATTATCGATGCGCACGACTTCTGTACATCGTGGCCACGACATAGTATTCGCGTGCATGAGATAAATAAAAACACACACTGTCAACTCTCTGTCACCGTACACATTTCTAGTTAGCTAAGAAAAATTCAAATATATTGTGTTATCTGGTTGATTAATTATCTCTGTGCGCACGATATACTATGCCAGATCAGCACTTATTTATCACGTTTCCACGACTTAGTAAACTCGTGGCCACGTACATAGTATCCTCGTAGCGCACGATTTAGTAACTCGTGGCCCACGACCTTAGTAACTCGTGCACCACCACTCTTAATTATCTCGTTCTCCCACAACTAAGTCAGTTGTGGCCACGACATAGTATCTCGTGCGCATGAATTTTAGTTATCTCGCACCCTAGACTTATCTCTGTTACAACTAGTCAGTGTGGCCACAACGATATAGTGGCCACCCATCGTTTCAGGCACTTAATTATCTCGTGCGCAACGACTTAGTAACTCGTAACGACTTAGTAACTCGTGACCACGGCATGGGGTATCTCGTCAAACCGAGATAAATAACACCCCCAAATTTGTCGTACTTTCGTACTAAAGGGGTTTGGAAATATTTGTTAGTTTAAAAAATTTTTTTTCTTTTGGTCATCCCCCGACGGGGCCAAAATTTTCAAAATTTTATTCTTTCAAAAATGCTTTCCAAACCAAAAGGTGTGTTTACTTTCTTATTAAAATTTGTTTTAGGGGTTATGGGAACATTTCATAAATTTTTCACGGGCTTTCTAAAAATTTCCCAAAATTTGTTTTGTGTAAATTTTGGGTTAAATTTCATACCAAAAAATAATTACAGAGAATGTATGTTTAAACCCAAAATTTAAATTTTTAAAAAAGCATTTTAAAATAGTTTTTAAAAAAAAATTCCGGGACCAAATTAAAAAGGAAAACTAAATTTTTAAGAAAACAAAATTTCTTTTAAAAACAAAAAATAAAATTACAAAATGTGAAAAAACGATTTTTTTTAAAAAAAACAGTCATGTAAAAAGGTATGTTTTAAATTTTTTAAAATAAACCCCCGGAAAAAGACCGGGTTTTCCAATTTGGTTTTTAAAAGAAATAAGGGGGTCGGATTTAGTTAAAAAAAAAATTATTTTTGTTTTAAATTCATAATTTTCCACCCTTTTAACCATTTACCCGCCAACTACTCAAAATTAAACCCCCTTTGTTAATTCAAATTTTTCTTGACAAAACCAAACTAATTTTTTAAGGGAAATTTACAGAAAAAAATTTTTAACGGATGTTTGGGGGCTAATGGGGGCCCCTTTTAACAAAAAGCAACGGGTAATTAAAGTTGTTCGCAAGCAGGGGTTAAAGGGTTTTTAAATTTTATTGTTTTGAAAACTTAGGCTTTTTAAAACCTATTAAAAATTTTTTTCCATTTTTCCGTTTTTTAAAAATTTTTATGTGAAAATCAGTGATATCAAGATTAGCAATAAATGAGACACATCACATTTCCTTCTAGCAGCATTTAGGGTGAATATAATTTAAAAGAAAAACGATTTTAGAAAACTTGAATTATATTAACCCCTACCTATCTATCTTAAATAGACTCATCCATCATTTAATCTGAACATCAGTCGCGTTTTTTCGGCTCTTTCCGTCAATCATCGGACAAGGAGTATGAGTACACAGAATGGATACGATATTTGGTAATTTGAATACTGGTATATATATAATTAAGTCTGATATATGAGCCGTGAACTCTGCAGTTTTTAAAACAGTGTGTACATCAGTTGTATTGTACAGTGTGTAAGCAAAAAAAAAAAAAAAAAAAAAAAAAAACAACAACAAAAAACAATTCGTTACTGCACTAAAATAATAAAACTGTTCACCACAATGATGGCGGGTTTCCGTAGTTTAAAGATATGAGTAGAAATGACGCAATTATACAGCGTAAAGGTTAAGTACAAAACTGCACTGATTAACTTGTTCTGATAACCTTGAACCCCTGACAAAACACTCGCTGAATACCAAGAGAAAGAACATTTCAAGGGAAAATATGAGTTGACAAATCTAATTTCATCTATTCTAACGACTCTTGACATATTGTCCGTGCAACCAGAAAACACTTTAAGGGCTTACTTACATAAAATAATGAAACAATAAGTCATGTATTCTTTTGATTGTTATTTTATTTCCAGTGCCAAGATGTTTTCCAAGTATTTCTCTTTATTACAACATGTCGTATATATATATATATATATACATAACATAAATATATTATCGATTGTTTGATATAACGAACACCAAACAAGAGTATACAATTGAAACCAGGTGATAAGTGAAGTGGATGTGTGCGTAAACGCTTGAAGTTGTTGAAATCCCGTCCTGCTTTATTTAATGATCAACAAATGATCAACATTATTTTTTGTCCAGTCACATTGTAGTATTTTTCAAATTTCTGCTAAGTCTAACTTTGGTTAATGTGTATTAACTAAATAAAAGTTATTAATCTGTCGTCTAACCAGTCTAACAAATTTCAATAATGCATTATATTAGGGAGGAGTTAAAGATGTGGTTTTCACTCTGAATTGTAAAATATCTAAGGTTAGCAAAACAATGCCAACGTTAAAAAATTAAGCGAGGTCAGATGTTCTAAATGTGAGAATACAATCAATTAATTTATTACATTGATAATACATGTGGGCCACGCAGAGGCAAATGATTACATAGTAACTTTTTATATCCTTTTAACTCTAAGAATAATGTCTGTTATAAATTGCTGACTGATTTAAACTTTATACTTTCTAGAAAAGTAACCAAAACATTATTTTCTTTCATTTGATAGTAACTGCATGAACAATCCTTGATATTAAGAATACAATGTTTACATTTTTGGCTGGAAAACTCATCGTAAATGAACCCCCTCCACCTGTTAACCTAAATTGACATACAGAAAAAAGGTCAACTGTTTTTCAAATGAGCAAATCAATAGGGATTTTAAATGTTAGTAAATAACTTAAAGCTAATAACGAATTTGTATGAATTATTAATCTAATGTATCTTCTCACATTTTCCATTTATTTATAAAGGATGTACACATTTCATTAACTCCATTGTTTTTACCTAATTGCATCATTTTCCTCGCTCTTTTTCCCCCCAGATATTCTATAGGTATACATTCTGTGACATTTCAGTAAAAAATGTGCCTGATTATTTGTTGATAGGGCCATTTATTTAGCTTATCTAAATGTGATATGTTAGAAACTTGACAAGGTGTAGACATCTTGTAGAGAGAAAGGGCGGAGCTATCAGTGATTTAGTGAAATGCCTCGTTTTTGGCTGAAAAAATAATGTTGATCATTAAATAGGTTAATGTTTAATAATATGCATTAACATAAATAATTGGTCGCCTGCCTGTGGCAGGCTTGACCAATTATTTTTGTTAATACATATTATTAAACACTAACCTATACATAAAATTAAGGGGCAAACAAAATCTCCTTGAAATAACATCATTAAACATGTTGTTAGTAGCATGCCTCAAGATCCATACTTATTTTCATTACAAGTATAAAAATTTATTTTAAAGTGAAATATTGTGAAGTGTACAAAGGAAGTAATTTAAAAAATCAAATTATCAAACAGATTTCAAAATAGGCAACATAGCCACTACTGCATCAGTTACGCAGAAGACATATTTCCAATATTTTGCGTTGTTATTTTATGTCGTTATAATAGTTTATGCTAAAAAGTGAAGTCTGTGATTTTATTTCGTGAGATAAAACCCACATCACTCAGGCTATATCACTCACGGTGTTGTGAACAAAGTTTTGACGAACTATTTTTGCGGCCTTCATACCGTAAATGCCCTTAACTTTTGGGCATATTTCTTGATTCAAAGACAATACGTGCGCTAAAATAATAAAACCACAATGATAAAGCTAAGCTGTAGCTTCTTTTGTTTTGCGCAGAAGTACGTGTGGCCGTTGAACGTCTGACGTCAATTTCTTTACGTTGCTCTATTTTCCATTTCTTAATTGAACTATTCATCATGCTTTTGTGCACATTCAATTCTTGAGTATGTCGTGAAAGCCTAACGCTGTAAATGCGTTATTGCGTTAACCGATAGGAACCAGTGCACAGATAATGAAAGAGATAGAAAGTTGACATTTTCTGAATAGCTGGTAAATGCCAATTTTGATCCAGATTTTATGTGATCCAATTATTTTTTAATGTTTTTCTACACGACAGAATTCACATGGTTCCGGCCGATTACTTACAACTGTCAGACTGATGTAATTGAACTCAAATGATTAGAAAAATGCCGCATGACCCCTAGTTTACTATAGTTGGAATTATTTATCTTGGATGATACTGTAAGCATAATTGGAGAGTTAGAAAAATGATACAGGGTTTAATGTTTATATAGAACATATAGTGAAATTAATCGTGGCCTGTGATAGTGTATCGGCGTGGATGAAAGGCTGTCCTGTTATAAGTATGACAAGAAAAGCATTGATGCAAAGCATCAAAGGGCGTCCAAGCAAGAAATGCAGCAGGTGCAGATGAACTAGTAGATATATGATGACAAGATATTTTTTATAAACTTTTCAATGGTTCATTGGTTTTTACCAGAATTGTATATCACTTATGAATGAACGGACGAAAGACATTGTTCATTATTTATAACTGGCATGCTAGAAATTAGATTATTACTTGTTATTTCTTTATGATCGTGGTTATTAATAGCAACGGATATACATGTATACAATCATTTATAATCCATATGTGTAACGCATGATCAACACGTACCACACCTTAAATTTGTAATTGTCCCTTATTATGTTATCGCTATTAGCGAAGACCCCCTCTTAAGGTATCTGTTCACACTTAGTAACAATATGACACTTGTTATATTACCATGTTGATCATGTTGAGCATAATTGTTTATTATACAATAATTGTAATATCTATTTAAATAAAAAAAAATACAGATTTTATGAATATTGTTTTCTTTTCTTTTTTTGAGTTTTATCCGCTATTTTAATACTGAGTTTTTACGTTTACTACTATTTTAAGAATTCAATTGTCATATTGACCGACGATTATAAGTCAAAACTTAACTGGAAAAAGTCAGTAAATCATGGTTAATCTTTCAATATTTAATATTGTTGATTCTTAAACCATATACATGTACATTTGAATTTTTCTTTATCATTTTTAAATTATCAATCAATTGAATAATTCATAAAATCTGATTTGTAACTTTGAATAATTCCTCGGCATCTTTACTTAACACGAATAACAAATTAAATAAAATGTTTCAAAGTTGATAGTGTCATATTAATGCCATAAAAATGTACATTTTTTCTCAATTATTGTACATATATATTGTTTTTATCTCATATAGATAAAATAAAACATACGATTTGTGTTGTTTGGTTTTTTTTTTTCGAATTGTATGTTTATGTTGATAATAATAATCAATAAATTTGAGAGTTGATCTGTGTTTATTAATTATTGTAACCAAACTAAGTGACAAACATTCATTTTGAAAAAGAAAACTTATTTATCTGTAAAATATTTGTTCTGTTCTGAAACGATATCAAACATCTACTCCAAAACCGGGAGAGACCGGACAATAAACGTGTAGTACTATTCGCCGGTCACTAGTAAATCCCGGGAGAGACCGGGAATTACCGATAGGAGTACATCCCTCTATAAATAGATTTTCGGAATATTTAGGTCATCAACTCATCATTCTATTAACAGCTTTCGGAATAACATACCATAATAACCCACTGTGTACTACAAAATGTTAAACAAAAATACCCCGAAGAGCGCGATTTATTGACGGAAAAGGTTATTTCATTTAAAAATGTTTGCATTGCGAAATTCTCCAGTTCGCCATTCATTGTACATATCGCGACTTATTAATAATCAAGCACCCTCATACCGATCGGAATGATCGGCTTTTATTATGAACAACTATAAAAGGCTCGAGAAGTTGCTGTCGCCCTTTCACAAAATCTGATTTCATTCCATAATAGGCGCCGCGCTTCGGCGCGGACGCCAATAAGTTTCCAGACACGAGGTTATAAATCTTAGTACGAAGCAATTAACGAATAAACGTTCAATCTATCGAAAATAAATCAATAAGTAAAATTTGTAGATGATGGATTTGCAAATTATAAGAGACTACACAGGTATTATAACTATATCTATAACTTCATTATTACGAAAAATAATCAGTTCAAATAATTATAATACCGCTAGACAAAACCCAACATGTTTCACATGTGAAATTGTCCCTACAATACAGGTCAATTATTCTTATGTATCACTGTTAGTCTAGACTGGTATCAAAATATAAAATATTCAAGGTAATATATAATGAAAACTAGACTATCAAAACTGAACCATTCTTTAACAATAATTACCAAGAGATAAGTGTATTTCATCATATCAACAGGTAAGGAGTCAATATTTCAATATATTTTTTACAGATTTGCTACTTTTCGTTATTCCATATGAATTGTACGCCTACAGTATGAAATAAACTGAATGAGACAAATGTACAAGTTTTTTTGTCAAAATAAAATATCATATATAATATCGATATATCTTCAATCAACGTTATCAGAATTAAGCACAATAGACCTGGTGTTGTAACTGAGGAAATCTTAGGAGGAGTTAGCTATCTCGTGGCAACAACTTAGTAACTCGTAGCCACGACATAGTATCTCGTGGCCACGAGTTACCTATCTCGTGGCCACGACTTATTAACTCGTGGCCACGACATAGTATATCGTGGCCACGACATAGCTATCTCGTGGCAACGACTTAGTAACTCGTGGCCTAGACATAGTATCTCGTGGCAACGAGTTAGCTATCTCGTGGCAACGACTTAGTAACTCGTGGCCACGACATAGTATCTCGTGGCAACGAGTTAGCTATCTTGTGGCAACGACTTAGTAACTCGTGGCCACGACATAGTATCTCGTGGCCACGACTTAGCTATCTCGTGGCCACGACTAAGTAACTCGTGGCCACGACATAGTATCTCGTGGCCACGAGTTAGCTATCTCATGGCCACGACTTAGTAACTCGTGGCCACGACATAGTATCTCGTGGCCACGAGATAAATAAAAAACACACACATGTCACCTTTATGCCACCGTAGTTGGCAGCCTAGCAGCCTAGCAGCCTGAAATTGACAGCCTAGCAGCTTGGCAGCCTAGCAGCCTATCAGCCTTAAGAAAACTAAGAATAGAACAAACATGAAATCGCCGGAAATACATAAGTAGCACTTCTTTAGACCATTCCACGCCTTTTTCAATATCGTGATATTTATTTTTTTAAGATGTTGAACTTTATCTTAACATAATTGTTTCATTCTGACGCTTCGAAATTTGCAGTGACAAAAAAAAGTTCAATATTTAAAAACAAATTTCAAATTTCTAAGTATGTGCTACCGATTCATTTCCGACGGTTTTCATGTTTGTATTATCCTTAGTTTTCTTTTGGCTCCTAGGCTGCTAGGCTGCCAGGCTGCTAAGCTACCAGGCTGCTAGGCTGCTAACTGTACAAATTTCGAAGTGTCAAAATAAAAAAACAACAAAGTTCAATATTTAAAAAGATAAAGATAGCGATGCTAAATGGACTAAATATATGCTTCCGATTCATTTCCGACGTTAATGTTTTTGTATTATTCTTAGTTTTCTTTAGGCTTCTAGGCTGCTAGGCTACCAGGCTGCTAGGCTGCTAGTCTGCCAGGCTGTTAGGCTGCTAACTTCACTAATTTCGAAGTGTCAAAATAAAAACAAAACAAAGTTATTTATTAAAGAAAATAAAGATCGCGATACTGAAAAAGACGTTGAATGGTCTGAGTATATGCTACCGATTCATTTCCGACGGGTTTCATGTTTGTATTATGCTTAGTTTTCTTTAGGCTGCTAGGCTGCCAACTTCAGGCTGCTAGGCTGTCAACTTCACGAACATTTTATTTCATGAAAAAAAGACGTGGAATGGTCTAAGTATATGCTACCGATTAATATCCGACGGTTTTCATGTTTGTATTATCCTTAGTTTTCTTTAGGCTGTTAGGCTGCTAGGCTGCCAGGCTGCTAGACTGCTAACTTCACTAATATCGAAGAGTCAAAATAAAATAAAAAAAAAAGTTAATTATTTTTAATAAAATAAAGTACGCGATACTGAAATAAACGTGGAATGGTCTAAGTATTTGCTAACGATTCATTTCCGACGGTTATCCTGCTAGGCTGCTAACTTCACAAATTTCGAAGCGTGGGATTGAAAAAAATATGTTAAGGAAAAGTTCAACATCTTTAAAAAAATAAAGATCACGATATTGAAAAAGGCGTGGAATGATCTAAAGAAGTGCTACTAAATTAAATGTATTTCCGGCGATTTCATGTCCGTACTATTCTTAGTTTTCTTTAGTATGCCAACTTCAGGCTGCTAGGCTGCCAACTTCTGCTAGGCTGCCAACTTCAGGCTGCTGGGCTGCCAACTTCAGGCTGCTAGGCTGCCAACTTCCAGGCTGCTAGGCTGCCAACTTCAGGCTGCTAGACTGCCAGGCTGCTAGGCTGCCAACTTCAGGCTGCTAGACTGCCAGGCTGCTAGGCTGCCAACTTCAGGCTGCTAGACTGCCAGGCTGCTAAGCTGCCAATTTCACGAACATTTTATATTTCCTCATAACAGCCTCGTCGCTATACTGTAACTGTTAAACTATAACATAGCGTAATAAATAGAAAAGTTAAAAAAATATAAATAGAAATAATCAAATTTGCCGTGAATGATTCGGAAAAGAATTATTTTTTAGAATCTTTGAAAAAATTAAAATGTCAAATTTGACACCTATGTTGGAAATGTCATGTCACGGCTCATATATTAAGGCAAAGTTAATTAGTTAGTTAGTTAGTTAGTTAAGTTAGTTAGTAAGTTAGTTAGTTAGTTAGTAAGTCAGTTAGTTAGTTAGTTAGTTAGTAAGTTAGTGAGTCAGTTAGTTAGTTAGTTAGTTAGTTAGTTAAGTTAGTTAGTTAGTTAGTTAGTTAGTTAGTTAAGTTAGTTAGTTAGTTAGTTAGTTAGTTAGTTAGTTAAGTTAGTTAGTTAGTTAGTTAGTTAGTCAGTCAGTTAGTAAGTTAGTTAGTTAGTTAGTTAGTTAGTTAGTTAGTTAGTTAGTTAGTTAGTTAGCTAGTTAGTTAGTTAGTTAGGTAGTTAGTTAGTTAGTTAGTTAGTTAGTTAGTCAGTCAGTTAGTAGTTTAGTTAGTTAGTGAGTTAGTTGGTTGCTTGGTTGGTTGGTTGGTTGGTAAGTTAGTTAGTTTGTTGGTTAGTGAGTCAGTCGGCCGGTCGGTCGGTTAGTTAGGTAGTTAGTTAGTTAGTGATTTAGGTAACAACTTTTATACTAGTACACCATCCCGAATGTATGTGACGTGTTATTATCAATAAATGTAAGTAGGCTAGTGTATCAGAAGCTTTTATATAAATGTATCTTCTCTTCTTGTATATTCTTTTCAATGTCTCTATCTCAGGACACAGACTTTCGGCAAAATAGTCTTACCAATAATTGTCATACTATCATAAAATAATTTTCCCTTGATTTTAACACAATTACAGTACTAAACGGGTGCTGAATAGTAATTTTGTTCATGGTGATAAAGACAAGATTATTTAATGAATATTTGATCTATCAATATTAGCAAGACAAATGCACCGAACGCAGGACTATATTAACACTTAATGTGAGGGAATACAATAATGGAACATTAAAACAGTATTTTATTTTTAATTTTAGAGCTAGATCTAGTTTTTTAAACGTTTAAAGGGAGAGTATCTGATATTTTGATTTAAAATATACCAATGCTCATTTCTAGAGTTAGTTTCCTTGCTATTTATAAGACTCGCTGAAACATCCGTACAGACCGACCAACCAACCTACCAACGACCTACCAAACAGACTCGACGACCAACCCCATACATACGAGGAAGCCATTTTAAAACTGCAGGTTCGCCTTAAAATTTTGTTTGCCCTCCATGTTGCCATTAAGTACAAAATTGCGGTCTATTTTATCAAACTATCAAAGTATTTAATACTTCAAACTTGATATACATGTTCAACCTAAACACTGACACCATTTCAGAAGGAGAGTTGTACTTTTGCAAAGTAAAAACTTTTTCTTCACTTTCTCATAATTATTATTATATTTATTTTGCTTCGATAATGTTCAAAGACTGACAAAGTCAGTCATTTTAATATTGGATTATTTAAAAAATTTCTAAATTAAAGCAGCATGCCTCCAGATTCATGCTAATTTTCATGAAAAATAAATAAAAAAATATTTTTACAAGTAAAAAAATATTGTGAAGTGATCAAAGAAAATAATTTACGCATTGCAAACAGCACTAACAATTCACGTAAATTACCAAATAAGAGGCTTTTTTTTTTGCTTACTTAATAATATATATATATATATATTTTTTTTTTCGGGGGGGGGGGGGGGGTTGGTATTACGTTGCACTAATAAAGTAAATGTTATATGGCGAGTTTCAAGCTTTGCTTCATATACGTGCATTATTTCAGGCAATTATAAAGTAAAGGTAATATGGCGAGTTTCCAGATTTGCTTCATATACGTGCATTATTTCAGGCAATTATAAAGTAAAGGTAATATGGCGAGTTTCCAGCCTTGCTACATATACGTGCATTATTTCAGGAGGTTTAATATGTCGAGATTCCAGATTTGCTACATATACGTGCATTGCTTAAGGCGCTAATAAAGTAAATGTAATATGTCGAGTTTCAAGCTTTGCTACAAAATTATACGTGCATTATGTCAGGCACTAATAAAGTAAATGTTATATGACGAGTTTCAAGCTTTGCTTCATATACGTGCATTATTTCAGGCACTAATAAAGTAAAGGTAACATGGCAAGTTTCCAGCCTTGCTACATATACGTGCTTATTTCAGGAGGTAATATGTCGAGATTCCAGATTTGCTACATATACGTGCATTGCTTAAGGCGCTAATAAAGTAAATGTAATATGTCGAGTTTCAAGCTTTGCTACAAAATTATACGTGCATTATGTCAGGCACTAATAAAGTAAATGTTATATGGCGAGTTTCAAGCTCTGCTACAAAAATTATACGTGCATTATGTCAGGCACTAATAAAAGTAAATGTTATATGGCGAGTTTCCAGCTTTGCTTCATACGAGTATGCGTGCATTATTTCAGGAAATAATAGAATAAAGGTAATATGTTGAGTTTCAAGCTTTGCTACATATACGTGCATTATTTCAGGCACTAATAAAGTAAAGGTAATATGGCGAGTTTCCAGCCATGCTACATATACGTGCATTATTTCAGGCACTAATAAAGTTAAGGTAATATGGCGACTTTCCAGCTTTGCTACACATACGTTCATTATTTCAGGAGGTTATATGTCGAGATTCCAGATTTGCTACATATACGTGCATTGCTTAAGGCGCTAATAAAGTAATTGTAATTTGTCGAGTTTCAAGCTTTGCTACATAATTATACGTGCATTATTTCAGGCACTTATAAAGTAAATGTTATATGTTGAGTTTCAAGCTTTGCTACATATACGTGCATTATTTCAGGCACTAATAAAGTAAAGGTAATATGGCGAGTTTCCAGCTTTGCTTCATACGAGTATGCGTGCATTATTTCAGGAACTAATAGAATAAAGGTTATATGTTGAGTTTCAAGCTTTGCTACATATACGTGCATTATTTCAGGCAGTAATAAAGTAAAGGTAATATGTTGAGTTTCCAGCTTTGCTACATATACGTGCAATATTTCAGGCACTAATAAAGTAAAGGTAATATGGCGAGTTTCAAGCTTTGCTTCATACGAGTATGCGTGCATTATTTCAGGAACTAATAGAATAAAGGTAATATGTTGAGTTTCAAGCTTTGCTACATATACGTGCATTATTTCAGGCACTAATAAAGTAAAGGTAATATGGCGAGTTTCCAGCCATGCTACATATACGCGCATTATTTCAGGCACTAATAAAGTAAAGGTAATATGGCGACTTTCCAGCTTTGCTGCATAAACGTGCATTATTTCAGGCACTAATAAAGTAAAGGTAATATGGTGAATTTCAGCTTTGCTACATAAACGTGCACTATTTCAGGCACTAATAAAGTAAAGATAATATGGTGAGTTTCCAGTTTTGCTATTTATACGTGCATTATTTCAGGCACTAATAAAGTAAAGGTAATATGGTGAGTTTCCAGCCATGCTACATATACGCGCATTATTTCAGGCACTAATAAAGTTAAGGTAATATGGCGACTTTCCAGCTTTGCTACATAAACGTGCATTATTTCAGGCACTAATAAAGTAAAGGTAATATGGTGAATTTCAGCTTTGCTACATAAACGTGCATTATTTCAGGCACTAATAAAGTAAAGATAATATGGTGAGTTTCCAGTTTTGCTATTTATACGTGCATTATTTCAGGCACTAATAAAGTAAAGGTAATATGGCGAGTTTCCAGCCATGCTACATATACGCGCATTATTTCAGGCACTAATAAAGCTAAGGTAATATTGCGACTTTCCAGCTTTGCTACATAAACGTGCATTATTTCAGGTACTAATAAAGTAAAGGTAATATGGTGAATTTCAGCTTTGCTTCATAAACGTGCATTATTTCAGGCACTAATAAAGTAAAGATAATATGGTGAGTTTCAAGTTTTGCTATTTATACGTGTAATATTTCAGGCACAAGCAGGCACTTAAGTAGAACCACCAAGTTTCATCAGCTTACTCGATTTTTAAGATTTTTCACATGAAAGAATCCAAAGAAACTTGGTGGAACTCAAAAAACCCACAGTAGTGAGGGGCAATTACTTTGAAGTCAACATTCCTTATAATAACTTGGCCATGGACGCCTCCCGAATAGTGTAAAATATTGTCTAAAGGTAGCAAAACTAAACAAATTGGTTTTCTTTGAATATCATACAAAAATTACTAAATTTTTATCTGTACAAATTTTCTAATGCAAAAGGAGAAAAACAGCTCAATTATAATCAATATAACAGGTCACAAAAATAAAATAAAAACTTTAAAATAAAAACAGACAAAAATAATCATTGTGCTGCTTTATGGGCCCCTTTTAAAGTAGGACTGGGTCTAAGTTGTCTGTGTTTGAAGAGTCACATGCACAGGAATGTTACTGTAATTTGACAAAATACTGGATAAATATCAATAAAAATGTCAGAATTGAGACTGGATAGTGTTTTAGAAACAATTCTTACCTGGACAAAATCATTCATCATCTTTAGTGAACATTTTAAAATATGTAGTTATTGACAATCTGGTGTGCTATGTGATCCCGGATAATGATTGACAATCTGATATGTCATGTGATCCCGGATAATGATTGACAAGCTGATATGTCATGTGATCCCGGGTAATGATTGACAAGCTGATGTGTGATGTGATCCCGGATAATGATTGACAAGCTGATGTGTGATGTGATCCCGGATAATGATTGACAATCTGATGTGTGATGTGATCCCAGATAATGATTGACAATCTGATGTGTGATGTAATCCCAGATAATGATTGACAAGCTGATGTGTGATGTGATCCCGGATAATGATTGACAAGCTGATGTGTGATGTGATCCCGGATAATGATTGACAAGCTGATGTGTGATGTGATCCCGGATAATGATTGACAAGCTGATGTGTGATGTGATCCCGGATAATGATTGACAATCTGATGTGTGATGTGATCCCAGATAATGATTGACAATCTGATGTGTGATGTGATCCCGGATAATGATTGACAATCTGATGTGTGATGTGATCCCGGATAATAATTGACAAGCTGATATGTCATGTGATCCCGGGTAATGATTGACAAGCTGATGTGTGATGTGATCCCGGATAATGATTGACAAGCTGATGTGTGATTTTGATCCCGGATAATGATTGACAATCTGATGTGTGATGTGATCCCGGATAATGATTGACAAGCTGGTGTGTCATGTGATCCCGGATAATGATTGACAAGCTGATATGTCATGTGATCCCGTGTAATGATTGACAAGCTGATGTATGATGTGATCCCGGATTAATGATTGACAAGCTGGTGTGTCATGTGATCCCGGGTAATGATTGACAAGCTGGTGTGTCATGTGATCCCGGGTAATGATTGACAATCTGATGTGTCATGTGATCCCGGATAATGATTGAACAAGCTGATGTGTGATGTGTGATCCCGGATAATGATTGACAATCTGATATGTCATGTGATCCCGGATAATAATTGACAAGCTGATGTGTGATGTGATCCGGATAATGATTGACAATCTGATGTGTCATATGATCCCGGATAATGATTGACAAGCTGGTGTGTCATGTGATCCCGGATAATGATTGACAAGCTGATGTGTCATGTGATCCCGGGTAATGATTGACAAGCTGATGTGTGATGTGATCCCGGATAATGATTGACAAGCTGATATGTCATGTGATCCCGGGTAATGATTGACAAGCTGGTGTGTCATGTGATCCCGGATAATGATTGACAAGCTGATGTGTCATGTGATCCCGGGTAATGATTGACAAGCTGATGTGTGATGTAATCCCGGATAATGATTGACAAGCTGATATGTCATGTGATCCCGGGTAATGATTGACAAGCTGATGTGTGATGTGATCCCGGATAATGATTGACAAGCTGATGTGTGATGTGATCCCGGATAATGATTGACAATCTGATGTGTGATGTGATCCCGGATAATGATTGACAAGCTGGTGTGTCATGTGATCCCGGATAATGATTGACAATCTGATGTGTCATGTGATCCCGGATAATGATTGACAAGCTGATATGTCATGTGATCCCGGGTAATGATTGACAAGCTGATGTGTGATGTGATCCCGGATAATAATTGACAAGCTGATGTGTGATGTGATCCCGGATAATGATTGACAAGCTAATGTGTCATGTGATCCCGGATAATGATTGATAAGCTGATATGTCATGTGATCCCGGTAATGATTGACAAGCTGATGTGTGATGTGATCCCAGATAATGATTGACAAGCTGATGTGTGATGTGATCCCGGATAATGATTGACAAGCCGATGTGTCATGTGATCCCGGATAATGATTGACAAGCTGATATGTCATGTGATCCCGGATAATAATTGACAAGCTGATATGTCATGTGATCCGGATAATGATTGACAAGCTGATATGTCATGTGATCCCGGGTAATGATTGACAAGCCGATGTGTCATGTGATCCCGGATAATGATTGACAAGCTGATGTGTGATGTGATCCCGGATAATGATTGACAAGCTGGTGTGTCATGTGATCCCGGATAATGATTGACAATCTGATGTGTGATGTGATCCCGGATAATGATTGACAAGCTGGTGTGTCATGTGATCCCGGATAATGATTGACAATCTGATGTGTCATGTGATCCCGGATAATGATTGACAAGCTGATATGTCATGTGATCCCGGGTAATGATTGACAAGCTGATGTGTGATGTGATCCCGGATAATAATTGACAAGCTGATGTGTGATGTGATCCCGGATAATGATTGACAAGCTAATGTGTCATGTGATCCCGGATAATGATTGATAAGCTGATATGTCATGTGATCCCGGGTAATGATTGACAAGCTGATGTGTGATGTGATCCCAGATAATGATTGACAAGCTGATGTGTGATGTGATCCCGGATAATGATTGACAAGCCGATGTGTCATGTGATCCCGGATAATGATTGACAAGCTGATATGTCATGTGATCCCGGATAATAATTGACAAGCTGATATGTCATGTGATCCCGGATAATGATTGACAAGCTGATATGTCATGTGATCCCGGGTAATGATTGACAAGCCGATGTGTCATGTGATCCCGGATAATGATTGACAAGCTGATGTGTGATGTGATCCCGGATAATGATTGACAAGCTGATGTGTCATGTGATCCCGGATAATGATTGACAAGCTGATGTGTGATGTGATCCCGGATAATGATTGACAAGCTGATGTGTGATGTGATCCCGGATAATGATTGACAAGCTGGTGTGTCATGTGATACCGGGTAATGATTGACAAACTGATGTGTCATGTGATCCCGGGTAATGATTGATAAGCTGATGCGCCAAGTGATCCTGGATAATGATTGACAAGCTGGTGTGTCATGTGATCCCGGGTAATGATTGACAAGCTGATGTGTCATGTGATCCCGGGTAATGGTTGACAATCGTGTGTGTCATGTGATCCCGGGTAATGATTGATAAGCTGATGCGCCAAGTGATCCTGGATAATGATTGACAAGCTGGTGTGTCATGTGATCCCGGGTAATGATTGACAAGCTGATGTGTCATGTGATCCCGGATAATGATTGACAAGCTGATGTGTCATGTGATCCCGGGTAATGATTGACAAACTGATGTGTCATGTGATCCCGGATAAACGGGTTGATTCAGTAGTCGCCAGCAAGTTTAAGGCAACAAAAAATACAAGAAACAATCAGATACAAATCATTCAAATCTTATTGATGACATGTCTTACTATATTGTCTTCATACAGAAATCTCTATTGTAGCAAAATGTTTTTAAGAGCATTACGATCTGTTCAACAACTTCAAGGGCGCACACACTTAATGTATAAAATTTAAAAACGCTTTAACACAAATCAGGCTAAGATATCGATTTTCACGTTTTATTATCTTTATACGAGATTTCCGTTTTAAGTGCCCCATTTGATATAATTATATGAGGTTTCCAAATTTCATGTTTTACGCCCATTCTCAATAAAATAAAGCATTTGAGGTTGAAAAATATTAAAAAATTGACGTTTTCATTGTGTCATTTTTTATCGCTGAAGTAAAAGTTTAGGGTAGTTTGCAAGTTAGCCAGAAATATTTTCAACAAGAAACTATAATATAACAGGATGGCATTTATTTCGGTAATGACACTGTATTTCCTCGGTAACGTAGATTTCAGATCTAATAATGTAACATATTGGCTGCATATAAATAACAAATGTCTGTGAGAAATATCAAAATCTGTAAATTCTCTATCTAGAGGGCTTTTCTAAACCAGGAAAATTCAAGGAAGTTGGGTACTTTGCTAATTTTCAGTTAATTTCTTCAAAGTTAAGTATTCGTAGAAAGCAAAAAGAGTCAATTTTGGAAATGATTATTTTATGTCTTAATTCAAGGGATATATATCATATAGAATATATGAGAGGTCGAATGCATACACAAAATGTTGTATTTAGTTTTTTCTTTCAATTCATTCAACTTTCTACTTTCTTCATTTTTGGAAATTTGGAAAATTTATTGCTAAGTAGTTTTATATTTATCCCCATAAAGCATGTCACCGTTGTCACGTATATTTCATATTATTCAAATACAAGTAAAGGTTAAGCAAGCAATTTAATTTTTGTAAAAATTTATATTTATGGATAATTCTTAACATCATTATATATAGAATGTAATACGGCCAGTAAGATCTTTGCAGAAACGAATTAGTTGTTGTTGAGAACTTCAATATCTAATAATATATTTTTAACATTTCAACATATTATAAACATATCTTTCCTTTGCAAAAACACTTTTGTATCTTCTTACATCTAATACAAGGTAAACGTTACTAACAGGCATGCTAATTCCAACTTTATCTTTAATTTTCAAGTATTGTTCAATTTGGCTTATTTATGAACTTTATCACGGAATTGAAACTTACGTGTAAAATCGAGTCTTGTTATTTATGTTTTTATATTTGCATTTGTAAACAATATAAAGTCTATTTGATAAAAGTAACGTATGTTGTTACTTTAACAAGTTAAACCTCAACCAAAGTTAACAAAATTTACTTACTAATGTCAAATTGAAGTTAATGTTCTGTTATACGTGCTTTCTGACTTCAATTTCCCTTTTGATAAAAAATCTTTAAAAAGTTGGTAACGTATGTTTCATTTTTACATGGTAAGTGGTTTGACAAATGATGCAAAAGCGTATAACCTGCCATATTTTGTGGTTAATATATCAGAGATTTTAAAAAGCGAGTCTGAACCCGTACTTAATCATCTTAAATAGACTCATCCACCTTTCAATCGGAACATAAGTCGCATTTTCGGCTATATCCGTCAACCTTCTAGTAAGGCCTCGAGTACAAGTGTAACATGAGTGTAAAGAATATCCTACGCTAAAACCTAAACATGTAAACAGATACAATGTATGGAGCTACGTATACAATGACTACAGAGGGAAACTGAGATCGATAGTTCTCATATTTTCATGCAAAGTTTGTTATGTTATTAAGCATAGCCTGATTTTAATGACCTGTCAATTATGAAACATTAAAGCACTATTTAAATATTCGAACCGACTTCTAATATCAAACAATATAATGAAATTCATTTGTTAAAAACAAGTGCGAATACGAAAAACGCATGTGTCAAAACATTTAAAACGAATAACATAAATAGTCATGTGTGTGTTACCGTGGTCCGAGAGTAAACTTACCATTACTTCCAGTTATATTTATGTAAACAATAGGCCAATACTTTCGGAGATACATAACACAAATTATCAACAACAAAAAAACTAAATATAAGTAAGTGTATCCAATGTAACGTTGAAAAGTGATCCCCATAGAAAAATGACCCCGGACATTATTTTTTAAAAAATAGTGACCCCTTATAAATAAAATAATGACCCCCTTTTTTATCTAAAAATATTTACCTCTCCCCCCCCCCCCCCCACCGTCACATAATCTTTAAAGTCAACATCATATTACAATTGGGTATACGTTTTGTTGCTGTTGTTGTTGTTGTGCCTGTTGCTGCTTCTGGTACTGCTGCTGCTACTGTCGCGATAACAGCTGACAAAACAACAGTAAAATTCAGAGGTCCCGCTAAAAATGAGCGAACATCTAATAAAAAAATGAATTTGTAAGTATTAGTCTAAATGCTTAATACAAATTTTATCTGAAAGTGTTTTCATTTTCATTGAGAACACATAGTTTCGGTAGAGAATGTGTTCAAAGCCAAGAGCAAAGCAATCTCTTCATATTTTGACTTCATTTAAGCAATTCAGCTATATAGATCATCATCTTCTTATAGGTAAATAGGTATTTTGACTGAAGAAAATCAGTTTTTTATCACTTAATTTTAGAACTAAATGTAACACATACCGTGCATATTAAGCAAACATTTATCACCAGAATTTTCTACGACTCAATTATACAATGCCTAGTGAGTAATGTCGCAGTGATATAGCGTTCGTTTCGTAAATGTTCGGATCCCAGAAAAGTCGTTTAATCACATAATAAGTTGTCGTGCTTCGTTACATTCAGTATAATGAATGTTATATTTATTTTTAACATAGAGCTTCGAGAGGACATGAAGTTTTACACTTTTCGTATTCAGCGTTATTTAAGTTTAAGATAATGAATAAAGAAATACATTATGTGTAGATACAACCCAACTACAAAAAAGTGCAAAAATGGTTGGTTTTAAGTTTTGTTATTAAAGAATAATTGAATAAAAACAGATGAATAAATATTGTAAAAAAGAGGACATGAATACGTTCTATTCAAAATGATTCGGCAATAAACTCATATTAATAATGCGCTCAGAACCAGGTTTGAACTTTAATTGCTGTTCTTTAGAGCTGAACGCTATGATCAGAAAATATGAGAAAAAACTTGCTTGAGTCGTTTATAATTTTCCATCGACAAAATGGTATATGGTACTTTTCTAAAAAGAACCGCGAACTTTTAAAACAATTTAACGTCCGTCCGTCATTTTTTCAAGTAAAAAAATCTAAGTTCAAGGGGAGATAGATTTTAAGATATTGATGCTACTGTTTTGAACATTGTCACATAAGATGTGGTTAATAAGGAACATAAATTTGAAGTATGAAGTTGATCCCTTAAGAAATAAAGAAATAACAGTAAAAATAATATATTTGTATGGACAATTTTAAGTTCAATAATCTAACTTCCAAAAACACTAAAAATGCCCAGAACTGCCAATTGTGTTACAGTCTAGTGAGTCGGGGACTCAAAAAAAATATGCTGGATACCCTTTACTATTTACTCATGAAAAATAAATTTTAAAAATATTATTACAAGTAAAATATTGTGAATTGATCAAAGAAAAAAATTTACGCATTTAAAACAGCACTAACATTCCACGTAAATTATCAAAAAAGAGTTCAAATTAAGGAACAAAATAGCCGTTACTTCGTTACGAACGCAGTAGAAATATGGTGCTAACTACTATAAAATCATTCCTAAATTGTACATAACATGTAAATTACTTGAATCTTTACTTAATTTTTTTTTTATTTTTCTTAAAATAAAAATCTTTCTCAGCCTTATTATATGTATATTTTCGGTTATGCCAGAGTCTTTCTAACTATATGAATGACCCTAGTTTTGCCTGGTCTTTTTTCTTTGAATTTCTAGGTTAATATTTTTGTGAAGAAACAACTTATGAACTTTTTTTACAGAAAACCCTATTCCTAAAGGCACACTATGCTCCAGAAATGAATACATTTATCTTTCTGCTGTAAGAATGCAACATAATTATGTAAAACAATTTTCTTGTAACATGTACAGATTTAGAATGTGTGATATGCTTATATTAACATGGAAAAAAAGCACTGAATGCTGTTTTATTTTTACTTACTTACTTAATTCTATGTAGCAAGCTTTGATACATATACGTGCATTATTTCAGGCACTAATAAAGTAAAGGTAATATTACTAGTTTTCAGCTTTGCTACATATACGTGCATAAATTCAGGCACTAATAAAGGAAAAGTTATATTGCGAGTTTCCAGCTTTGCTACATATACGTGCATTATATTAGGCACTAATAAAGTAAAGGTAATATGACGAGTTTCAAGCTTTTCTACATATACGTGTATTATTTCAGGCACTTATAAAGTAAAGGTAATATGGCAAGTTTCAAGCTTTTCTACATATACGTGTATTATTTTAGGCACTTATAAAGTAAGTAACATGGTAAGTTTCCAGCTTTGCTACATTTACATGCATTATTTCAGGCACTAATAAAGTAAAGGTAATATGGCGAGTTTTCCAGCTTTGCTACATGTACGTGCATATTTTCAAGCACTAATAAATCAAAGGTAATATGTCGAGTTTCCAGCATTGCTACATATACATGAATTATTTCAGGCACTTATAAAGTAAATGTTATATGGCGAGTTTCCAGCTTTGCTACATGTACGTGAATTATTTCAGGCACTTATAAAGTAAATGTTATATGGCGAGTTTCCAGCACTGCTACATATACGTGCATTATTTCAGGCTCTTATAAAGTAAATGTTATATGGCGAGTTTCCAGCACTGCTACATATACGTGCATTATTTCAGGCTCTTTTAAAGTAAATGTTATATGGCGAGTTTCCAGCTTTGCTACATATACGTGTATTATTTCAGGCACTTATAAAGTAAAGGTTATATGGCGAGTTTCCAGCTTTGCTACATATACGTGCATTATTTCAGGCACTAATAAAGTAAAGGTAATATGGCGAGTTTCCAGCTTTGCTACATATACGTGTATTATTTCAGGCACTTATAAAGTAAAGGTTATATGGCGAGTTTCCAGCTTTGCTACATATACGTGCATTATTTCAGGCACTAATAAAGTAAAGGTAATATGTCGAGTTTCCAGCTTTGCTACATATACGTGCATTATTTCAGGCACTAATAAAGTAAATGTTATATGACGAGTTTCCAGCTTTGCTACATAATTATACGTGCATTATTTCAGGCACTAATAAAGTAAATGTTATATGGCGAGTTTCCAGCTTTGCTACATATACGTGTATTATTTCAGGCACTCATAAAGTAAATGTTATATGGCGAGTTTCCAGCTTTGTTACATATACGTGCATTATTTCAGGCACTTATAAAGTAAAAGTTATATGGCGAGTTTCCAGCACTGCTACATATACGTGCATTATTTCAGGCACTTATAAAGTAAAAGTTATATGGCGAGTTTCCAGCATTGCTACATGTACATGCATTACTTCAGGCACTTATAAAGTAAAAGTTATATGGCGAGTTTCCAGCTTTGTTACATATACGTGTATTATTTCAGGCAATAATTAAATAAATGTAATATGGCGAGTTTCCAGCTTTGCTACATAAGCTCCTAAAATACAACCTGATGTAGCCAAGAAAAATGTTAAAGAGGATTTAAAAGATTAGATGTCTCCATTGAAGGGCAAATGAGAGACAGTAAAATAAAAAGACTTAACAAGCCAAAGAACATATTTGAAAGATTAGTTGGATGTCCAAATGAGTCAACTGTTATTGTCAATGATGTAAAAGCAAATTGTATTTGTGACACGGGATCATATTATTATTATTCATACTTGTAGCGTGTCATATTACGGGCGTCGAATCATTAACATTTTCGTCACGATAAAATGTTATTATTATTTAGATGTTTCAACTATTTTACTTTTCTTTGTGTTGCGAGATTACCTTATTGCGAGATTACCTTATTGCGGAAAGAGATTGTTTTTTTTCTCTGCCGAAACATTTCGTTTTTCTGCGTATTATTAGTAAATGTTGGGGACAACATTTAATCGGGAGGGGGCAAATATGTCACAGGTGTACAAATTTACCTATATCATCCCTATATCCCCAATATACTAATACTCTAAATTTCAGCAGTATGCCGTAACATTGTAAATCGACTACTCAACGTGATTTACAATAACACTATCTTTTCACCTTTCCTCTTTACTATTCCTTTGTTATTTAAATGATTTTCTATGACGTATATAAGTTTGACCAATAGGGTCAATTAAACAATATATTTTGAAAGAAAATAAGATTGTATTGTGTACGTTTGGTTTATATAACCTTAACTTAAATCATTTAAATTGATTACATGTGTATAATAAAAGGAATATATTTTGCTACAGGTAATTCTCTTCATATGTTGCATTTGTAAATTGCGTACATCTAATGTTAATAGACTTATATTATTTGAGTTCTAAGATCATTTCTTAGAATATATTTTTCTTTGTGTAATATGATGTCGGCCATTTTGTACATGTATGTTTACATTATTTAAATGCAATATAATTAAACAATATATTTTGAAAGAAAATAAGATTGTATTGTGTACGTTTGGTTTATATAACCTTAACTTATATCATTTAAATTGATTACATGTGTATAATAAAAAGGAATATATTTTGCTACAGCCGGAAGTTGTTTTGATCCGTCATCCCCTGTCCCCAGATATATGAAACTCTACCGTTGAGACGGTCCAGTGCCCTAGACTATAGAGGGACGTCAAAAGAACTTGGTGGAACTCAAACCTACAGTAGTGAGGAGCAATTACTTTGAAGTCAACATCCTTATAATAACTTGGCCATTGACGCCTCCCGAATACTGTAATATTTGTCTAAAGGAAGCAAAACGTAAACAAAGTGGTTCTTCGAATATCATACAAAATTACTAAATCACTTTATCTGTACAAAGTTCTAATGCAAAAGGAGAAAAAGACAGCTCAATTATAACCAATATATAACAGGTCACAAAATAAAATAAAAACTTTAATTAAAAAAGACAAAAAAATCATTGTGCTGCGTTATGGGCCTTTAAAGGCCTGAAGTAAGACTGGTCTAAGTTTTCTGTGTTGAGAGTCGCGTGCACAGGAATGTTACTGTAGTTTGACAAAATACTGGAAATATATCAATAAAAGAGTCATAATTGAAACTGGATAGTGTTTTAGAAACAATTCTTACCTGGACAAAATCATTCATCATCTTTAGTGTGTCATGTGATCCCGGATAATGATTGACAATCTTGTGTGTCATGTGATCCCGGATAATGATTGACAATCTGATGTGTCATGTGATCCCGGATAATGATTGACAATCTGATGTGTCATGCGATCCCGGGTAATGATTGACAAGCTGATGTGTGATGTGATCTGTGATCCCGGGTAATGATTGACAAGCTGATGTGTCATGTGATCCCGGATAATGATTGACAAGCTGATGTGCCATGTGATCCCGGATAATGATTGACAAGCTGATATGTCATGTGATCCCGGGAAATGATTGACAAGCTGATGTGTCATGTGATCCCGGATAATGATTGACAAGCTGATGTGTCATGTGATCCTGGGTAATGATTGATAAGCTGATGTGCCAAGTGATCCCGGATAATGATTGACAAGCTGATGTGTCATGTGATCCTGGGTAATGATTGATAAGCTGATGTGCCAAGTGATCCCGGATAATGATTGACAAGCTGGTGTGTCATGTGATCCCGGGTAATGGTTGACAAGCTGGTGTGTCATGTGATCCCGGGTAATGGTTGACAAGCTGGTGTGTCATGTGATCCCGGGTAATGATTGATAAGCTGATGTGCCAAGTGATCCCGGATAATGATTGACAAGCTGATGTGTCATGTGATCCTGGGTAATGTTTGATAAGCTGATGTGCGAAGTGATCCCGGATAATGATTGACAAGCTGTTGTGTCATGTGATCCTGGGTAATGATTGATAAGCTGATGTGCCAAGTGATCCCGGATAGTGATTGACAAGCTGATGTGTCATGTGATCCTGGGTAATGATTGATAAGCTGATGTGCCAAGTGATTCCGGATAATGATTGACAAGCTGATGTGTCATGTGATCCTGGGTAATGATTGATAAGCTGATGTGCCAAGTGATCCCGGATAATGATTGACAAGCTGGTGTGTCATGTGATCCCGGGTAATGGTTGACAAGCTGGTGTGTCATGTGATCCCGGGTAATGATTGATAAGCTGATGTGCCAAGTGATCCTGGGTAATGATTGATAAGCTGATGTGACAAGTGATCCCGGATAATGATTGACAAGCTGATGTGTCATGTGATCCTGGGTAATGATTGATAAGCTGATGTGCCAAGTGATCCCGGATAATGATTGACAAGCTGATGTGTCATGTGATCCCGGGTAATGATTGATAAGCTGATGTGCCAAGTGATCCCGGGTAATGATTGACAAGCTGATGTGTCATGTGATCCTGGGTAATGATTGATAAGCTGATGTGCCAAGTGATCCCGGGTAATGCTTGACAAGCTGATGTGTCATGTGATCCCGGGTAATGATTGATAAGCTGATGTGCCAAGTGATCCCGGATAATGATTGACAAGCTGATGTGTCATGTGATCCCGGGTAATGATTGATAAGCTGATGTGCCAAGTGATCCCGGATAATAATTGACAAGCTGATGTGCCATGTGATCCTGGGTAATGATTGATAAGCTGATGTGCCAAGTGATCCTGGGTAATGATTGACAAGCTGATGTGCCAAGTGATCCCGGATAATGATTGACAAGCTTATGTGTGATGTGATCCCGGATAATGATTGACAAGCTGATGTGTCAACTGATCCTGGATAATGATTGATAAGCTGATGTGCCACGTGATCCTGGATAATGATTGATAAGCTGATGTGTCATGTGATCCTGGGTAATGATTGATAAGCTGATGTGCCAAGTGATCCCGGGTAATGATTGACAAGCTGATGTGTCATGTGATCCTGGGTAATGATTGATAAGCTGATGTGCCAAGTGATCCCGGGTAATGCTTGACAAGCTGATGTGTCATGTGATCCCGGGTAATGATTGATAAGCTGATGTGCCAAGTGATCCCGGATAATGATTGACAAGCTGGTGTGTCATGTGATCCCGGATAATGATTGACAAGCTGATGTGCCAAGTGATCCTGGATAATGATTGATAAGCTGATGTGCCAAGTGATCCTGGGTAATGATTGATAAGCTGATGTGTCATGTGATCCCGGGTAATGATTGATAAAGCTGATGTGTCATGTGATCCCGGATAATGATTGACAAGCTGATGTGTCATGTGATCCCGGGTAATGATTGATAAGCTGATGTGTCATGTGATCCCGGGTAATGATTGACAAGCTGATGTGTCATGTGATCCCGGATAATGATTGACAAGCTGATGTGTCAAGTGATCCCGGGTAATGATTGACAAGCTGATGTGTTATGTGATCCCGGATAATGATTGATAAACTGATGTGTCAAGTGATCCCGGATAAACGGGTTGATTCAGTAGTCGCCAGCAAGTTTAAGGCAACAAAAAATACAAGAAACAATCAGATACAAATCATTCAAATCTTATTCATGACATGTCTTACTATATTGTCTTCATACAGTAATCTCTATTGTAGCAAAATGTTTTTAAGAGCATTACGATCTGTTCAACAACTTCAAGGGCGCACACACTTAATGTATAAAATTTCAAACGCTTTAACACAAATCAGGCTAAGATATCGATTTTCACATAACGTTTTATTATCTTTATACGAGATTTCCGTTTTAAGTGCCCCATTTGATATAATTATATGAGGTTTCCAAATTTCATGTTTTACGCCCATTCTCAATAAAATAAAGCATTTGAGGTTGAAAAATATTAAAAAATTGATGTTGTCATTGTGTCATTTTTTATCGCTGAAGTAAAGGTGTAGGGTAGTTTGCAAGTTAGCCAGAAATATTTTCAACAAGAAACTATAATATAACAGGATGGCATTTATTTCGGTAATGACACTGTATTTCCTCGGTAACGTAGATTTCAGATCTAATAATGTAACATATTGGCTGCATATAAATAAAAAATGTCTGTGAGAAATATCAAAATCTGTAAATTCTCTATCTAGAGGGCTTTTCTAACCCAGGAAAATTCAAGGAAGTTGGGTACTTTGCTAATTTTCAGTTAATTTCTTCAAAGTTAAGTATTCGTAGAAAGCAAAAAGAGTCAATTTTGGAAATGATTATTTTATGTCTTAATTCAAGGGATATATATCATATAAAATTTATGAGAGGTCGAATGCATACACAAAATGTTGTATTTAGTTGTTTTTTTCAATTCATTCAATTTTCTACTTTCTTCATATTTGGAAATTTGGAATTTGCTAAGTAGTTTTATATTTATTCCCATATAGCATGTCACCGTTGTCACGTATATTTCATATTATTCAAATACAAGTAAAGGTTAAGCAAGCAATTTAATTTTTGTAAAAATTTATATTTATGGATAATTTTTAACATCATTATATATAGAATGGAATACGGCCAGTAAGATCTTTGTAGAAACAAATTAGTTGTTGCTGAGAACTTCAATATCTAATAATATATTTTTAACATTTCAACATATTATAAACATATCTTTCCTTTGCAAAAACACTTTTGTATCTTCTTACATCTAATACAAGGTAAACGTTACTAACAGGCATGCTAATTCCAACTTTATCTTTAATTTTCAAGTATTGTTCAATTTGGCTTATTTATGAACTTTATCACGGAATTGAAACTTACATGTAAAATCGAGTCTTTTTATTTATGTTTTTATATTTGCATTTGTAAACAATATAAAGTCTATTTGATAAAAGTAACGTATGTGGTTACTTTAACAAGTTAAACCTCAACCAAAGTTAACAAAATTTACCTACTAATGTCAAATTGAAGTTAATGTTGCTGTTATACGTGCTTTCTGACTTCAATTTCCCTTTTGATAAAAAATCTTTAAAAAGTTGGTAACGTATGTTTCATTTTTTCATGGTAAGTGGTTTGACAAATGATGCAAGAGCGTATAACCTGCCATATTTTGTGGTTAATATATCAGAGATTTTTAAAGCGAGTCTGAACCTGTACTTAATCATCTTAAATAGACTCATCTACCTTTCAATCGGAACATAAGTCGCATTTTCGGCTATATCCGTCAACCTTCTAGTAAGGCCCTCAAGTACACATGACTGTAAAGAATATCCTACGCTAAAACCTAAACATGTAAACAAATACAATGTATGGAGCTACGTATACAATGACTACAGATGGAAATTGAGATCGATAGTTCCAGCCAAATGACACCCAAACAAATCGTACTATATTTAATCATATAAAGCGCACACATTATGTCGGGATATATTGACAGTGTTCATATTCTAGTTTAATTGTTATCTGAATGATTAAATAAACAAAAAAAAGAGCATATGTGTGACCGAGCATCGTAATAATTGATACATTTTTCTTCCGGCCGAAATACAGCAAAAAACAGTGTCGGTCACCCACGGTAAATACCGATGAGTCTAACATGACTTTTTGGGAATCAAAGCATTGAGCAAAAAAAAGTAAGAACAGCAACTTATACATAAAATTGGAGGACTAACTTGAAATATAGAGTAATCTTGAATGCAAACAAAAATATGATGAATTAACTTTACTTTGAAAATATTTGCTATAAAATATGTTTTTGGGTGATCGAAATAATTTTAAAAACAAAGATTTCTCCGCGTAGACGCACAACTTTTTTATCAATGAGCCTAGTGTATTATATTTTCTAGCCTAGTTCATCGATGATCAGACCAAACAATCTAAACTGCAGTACTCATATTTTCATGCAAAATATGTTAATGTTATTTAGCATAGTCTGATTTAATTTACCTGTCAATTATGAAACATTATAGCACTCATTTAAATATTCGAACCGACTTCTAATATCAAACAATATATGAAATTCATTTGTAAAACAAGTGCGAATACGAAAACGCATGTGTCAAAACATTTAAAACGAATAACTAAATAGTCATTTGTGTGTACCGTGGTCCGACCGAGTAACTTACCATTACTTCCGGTTATATTTATGTAAACAATAGGCCAATACTTTCGGAGATACATAACACAAATTATCAACAACAAAAAACTAAATATAAGTAAGTGTATCCAATGTAACGTTGAAAAGTGATCCCCATAGAAAAATGACCCCGGACATTATTTTTTTTAAAAATAGTGACCCCCTTATAAATAAAATAATGACCCCCTTTTTTATCTAAAAATATTTACCTCCCCCCCTCCCCCACCGTCACATAATCTTTAAAGTCAACATCATATTACAATTGGGTATACGTTTTGTTGCTGTTGTTGTTGTTGTGCCTGTTGCTGCTTCTGGTACTGCTGCTGCTACTGTCGCGATAACAGCTGACAAAACAACAGTAAAATTCAGAGGTCCCGCTAAAAATGAGCGAACATCTAATAAAAATGAATTTGTAAGTATTAGTCTAAATGCTTAATACAAATTTTATCTGAAAGTGTTTTCATTTTCAGTGAGAACACATAGTTTCGGTAGAGAATGTGTTCAAAGCCAAGAGCAAAGCAATCTCTTCATATTTTGACTTCATTTAAGCAATTCAGCTATATAGATCATCATCTTCTTATAGGTAAATAGGTATTTTGACTGAAGAAAATCAGTTTTTTATCACTTAATTTTAGAACTAAATGTAACACATACCGTGCATATTAAGCAAACATTTATCACCAGAATTTTCTACGACTCAATTATACAATGCCTAGTGAGTCGCAGTGATATAGCGTTCGTTTCGTAAATGTTCGGATCCCAGAAAAGTCGTTTAATCACATATTAAGTTGTCGTGCTTCGTTACATTCAGTATAATGAATGTTATATTTATTTTTAACATAGAGCTTCGAGAGGACATGAAGTTTTACACTATTCGTATTCAGCGTTATTTAAGTCAGCTTAAGGAGGTAAATGACTAAAGAAATACATTATGTGTAGATACAACCCAACTACAAAAATGTGCAAAAATGGTTGGTTTTAAGTTTTGTTATTAAATAATTATTGAATTAAAACAGATGAATAAATATTGTAAAAAGAGGACATGAATACGTTCTATTCAAAATGATTCGGCAATAAACTCATATTAATAATGCGCTCAGAACCAGGAACTTTAATTGCTGTTCTTTAGAGCTGAACGCTATGATCAGAAAATATGAAAAAAACTTGCTTGAGTCGTTTGTAATTTTCCATCGACAAAATGGTATATGGTACTTTTCTAAACTTAAAAGAATCGCGAACTTTTAAAACAATTTAACGTCCGTCCGTCATTTTTTCAAGTAAAAAAAATCTAAGTCAAGGGGAGATAGATTTTAAGATATTGGTGCTACTGTTTTGAACATTGTCACATAAGATGTGGTTAATAAGGAACATAAATTTGAAGTATGAAGTTGATCCCTTAAGAAATAAAGAAATAACAGTAAAAATAATATATTTGTATGGACAATTTTAAGTTCAAGAATCTAACTTCCAAAAACACCAAAAATGCCCAGAACTGCCAATTGTGTTACGGTCTAGTGGGTCGGGGACTCTAAGTATGCTGGATACCCTTTACTCTAACTGTATATTGGTTATCAGGCTTTCAAGGTATTAATACAATCAGGTACAGAACTGATGTGATGTGTAGATCTCCAACTCATCTGATAGTAATCAGGCAACACAGTTATAAAATTTATTCAACAAGTTAACATTTCTAATAACAATAATAATTGTTAAAAATCACGAATAATTTATATCAACAAACAGCTCTCATAATAACTCAAAACAGCTTACGAAATCACTTTAAGAAAAATTAGTACCGCTACACCTTCAAAATAATATTTAGTACTGATGAACAAAAAACTCCGTGTTGCGTGTATCAGTTTTACTCCGCGGTGACAATAGATTACCAGATTTACTTCAATAAACAGTGTAGTAAAAATCTCTATCAGTTACTTAAATGTTATTTTGTAAAAGTTACATAAAATTCTTATATCAGTTGTATAAAAAATATCCAAGCTATATATTTAACTCAACTAGATATAATTCTAGTATTTTAATAAACTTGACATGTTTATTACTTAAAGACATTTTCTACAGTTTTATGAATTTTTAATCCTTTCATAGAATTTTCTAAATTTTATGTATGATAAGTAAAATTTATTGGCGAATTCAAAAATAAAAAGAAAAATACATGTTGACGCGTTGGATTTCTTGAAAAATGGCAGTTTCCATGGTAACCGTATATCTCAAAACTGTCAAAATAGCCAAACTATGGTATAACAAATAGAAAATGTATAAGATAGCTTAATACACACAACAAGCATTGTTTTATGCAACAATAACCTTATCTAATGATTCTGTACGAAACAAATGATAATCTGAACATATTTCTTTAAAAAATGAGTTTTCCATGTTCCTTTACCGGACAAAAAATGAGAAAAATAAACATGAATTTTATGAATAATTAAAGATATTGAAAATTTCTTTCATAGGATTTTCTAATTTTTTTGTATGTTGTGTAAAATTTAATGACGAATTCAAAAATAAAAATAAAAAAATGTTGACGTGTTGGATTTTTTGAAAAATGGCAGTTTCCATGGTAACCATATATCTCAAAATTGTCAAAATAGCCAAACTATGTTATAAAAATGTATAAGACAGCTTTTTACACACACAATAAACATAATTTTATGCAAAGCTTGCAGGGCTCTGTATAAAACAAACTAGAATTTTCCACATTTTTGATATATCAAGTAAAGTTTTATGGTGGGTTAAAAAATAGAAATAAAAATATGTGTCCTGTCAAAATTACAACGCTTTCTTAAGAAATATCAGTGTTATACTAAATGTATTGTCATATATACAACAAAAACATGTTGTAATAAAAATTTCTTTTTCTTTTGATGTTATATTAAGTAAATGGTACTGAATTTGTTTTTAAAACAGGTTATATAGGGCCATATTATTTTTTCACTCGACTTACATACGAACAGTAAGCAAGTATTTAGAAATTTACAAAGAAAATAATGAAATTCAGAACATTTCTTAGACATTATTTTTGTTTTTTATTCAACACTTTTAAAATATATCATTTTAAACTTCTTTGCGCAGTTGTCTGGCGACGCACTTTTGCCACTATACCACAAGTGGGTGGGGTAACGCGCGCCGAATCATCATCAATGCTATCGTACTAATGCTAGGAGAAATATTTTATCTGATGTTGTCTAAACGACCTCTTATTCTTTTGAACCGATCTCCTTCTGAACATTTAGAAAAATCTATTCTGTATTATTTACTCATTATTTGCTTATAGCCGAATTTTAAACACTTATCCGAGTACTATTCACCTTGACCTTCTTTTTGAAGAGTAATTTTCCGTGATTATCTTTCTTGGAAGCGCATCACGATGCGCACAAAAAACTACCGAAAACGTCTTTAAATCAAACATTAAATTTAAGATTTCAGCAGACAAATTAACGTACGTCTACTACCAAGAATTTCTAAATCTAAACTTTTTTGTGACCAAGAATCTGCTTTTTTATAGTAGAAAGGGGTAGAAATGACCAAAAATGGGTAAAAACCAAGAATTGGTAGAACCGACCAGGAACTGGTAGAGTGGTAGCTGCCCAAAAATGGTCGAAACCAAACACTGGTAGAAAACTATCTACCAAAAACTGGTAATAAAACTATCTAAACTTACCCAGACAAAATGGCTAAATTTACTAAGAAAAATCAAGACTTTAAATGAAATTTAACATTGAATATTAAAGGAATAATAAACTTTCCATGAAATAGGAAAAGTCACATAAGTGTCACATAATACATGAGTATTACAATAGCTAGTTATGATCACCTATTTTATACTCATGATTTATATTATATATTTCCTGCTTCTTTCAGCATGTTTACGCAATCAAAAAAAAAAAAAAAAAAAAAAAAAAAAAAAAAAAAAAAAAAACAACAAAAAAAACAAGACAAAATAGTTTTATAAATTTATATAAAGCAGGACGGGATTTTAACAACTTCAAGTGTCTGACGCGCACATCCACTTCACAAAACAATCGCGTCATGCATTATTCTCTAAAATTCTATATTCAATCAATGTTATCAACGTGCTGTGATATCTTCCTTATTATATTTACATTTTATTGTTTGGTTATATTAACCTGTCAATTACATACTGATTACACGGTCGATGCACACAGTATATTAATCTTCGGTAGATGTTCGGTAAGTTCCGTGAGATGTACGCTGTACGATGGAATTTAATTTAATTTGTATCTCTAAACTAAGTGTACTCAGCGTTATAGCGCAATAGGGTAAATCACGAGTCTAAGTGCCACACGCGTTTTAAGTTCGAGGCCGCGTTGGTCCATGTTTTTTTTTCTTATTAATACTTTCAACATTATTGAATCTATATATGATTATTTTATGTTGTTCGTTTTTTATTATGTTTTACTTAATTTTGTTATGTATATACTCTTTTTAAATAACATGTTTTTAAGAATTCATGTTTAAAATTAAAACGGATTAAAATCAATAAATGTCTTTTCAATGCCGTAAAACACACTACAAATCTGTTCCATTAAAATATACTGCAGAAATAAAGAAAGAGTACTAAAAAAATGGCAACAGTAAGGATCGAACCACAGACCTCTCAATTATCAGGCATTCTCATTACCGACTGTCCTATTGTGAATTAACGAAAGCCTGCACATTAAGCTGGCGTGACTTACAATCCATGACTAATATACTCCACATTAATTCTCGTAAACTACACGGACCAAACCGAAGTGGGATCGAATATTTAAATGAGTCCTGTAACAGGGCTGGGAATCAAAACTGCGTCGTATCCTACAAAATGTAAACAAACGCCGCCATCTTGGAACGAAAAACGCATGTTTTTGTTTATAACTTTTTTTGTTGGAAATGACTGAAAACCAGATATATGTATTAACACGCTACACTTTTTTCCGCTTCGTTCGGTATATGTTGCTTGCACAACTATTTTGTAAAACAAAAGTTATAGCGAACTTGCGTCTCGAAGCGGTGCAGATTTTTTATGAAAATGTGTGGATACGACGCAGTTCATATTGCTTTATCTATCATTTTTTCCTTCAAATCAATTATATATTTGTTTCAGAGTTCACCATAAACTTTGAAATATAATTTTGCATCATTTACTAAAATTTCATTAAAAAGAGATGTTTATTTTTCTTAGAAAATAATGATTTTTACGAAATGATACGACGCAGTTGAAAGTAAAATATGATACGACGCAGTTGTATTTTTGGCAGTCTTTTCAACAGGGATAATTTTGGCAAAATATTTCTATTTTATGGAATAATCACTTGCGCTAGATAGAAAAAACCCAGATCATTTGCGGTGTATAGCAATGTTCTATTGCTTTTGATTATTTAGAATACATTGTGTCATGTCCAATATAACATTTAATTTGAAAGTTTACATTGCGGAAGCTACTTTTCAGTTAAACATGAACATGTTACCTAATTGATCATAATATCTGAAATAATTTCTTATATTTTCCTGTATGTTCAATATTATCCCTAATTTTTTTCGCAAAAAAATATAGAAATCTATAAACTTGAATTCATGCTGGCTAGTTACGCTCTAAGTTAACTAGCTGTGGTTCTGCATGTTCTGGGTAATGACTGCTTTTTTGTGGTTTGTTTTCAAACTTTCACTCTACGCATTAGCTTTACTAGGGGAGGGGACCTCAGGTGCGCCTTTGTGCATTATTTCAGGCAAAATGTTGCACCTGCAGAGAACCATCGACATTTTGAAACTAGCTTGATAGGTTTTCCACACGAAAGAATAAAATGTCCCCGGTGGTTTTCAAATTCATAGCAGTTCAGTTAAAGTGATTTGAATTCAGTAAACATAAACAGCTCGGCCACGGTTCACCTATCTGATTTGTGTTTTTTTCAACAAAATTTGTTAACGTCAGCTGTACAAATAAGCAGCTTTTTTATTAACTTCTGGCGTAAAGTTTTAAGATTATAAATATTTTAATTAATAAGAGAATAACATTTAAATTTCTTATTTCGGTATGACTAGCAGAGAAATTTTCAATGTAAACAGGGTATTAATCCTCTGTGAAGCCATTTTCTGTAAACCTTTGTTTAAGTTTTCAGGCAATTCATTATCAAATAAAAATCACACTTTAGTATGAAGATATGTTAAGATGCCATGTCTCTAGTCTGTTGAAAATTCGATGCGATAATCTGACCTAAATTTTCTGTTCAATATTGTGAAAACTTCTTCAATACTGTTGAAAGATCATGTCTGCCTATATCTGTATCAAATTTATCGGTGCACAGCGTAAAATACCTTTGCAAAACGGACACCTTCTTTACAAAATAATTTGTAGTTGTATCATAATTATGTAACTCGATTTTGAAAATTTAAAGTTTTTTAATGGAGAAGAATGATACTTAAGTGCAAATATAGAAAATACATTCCGTAGACCTTTCCTCATCGGCGATTAAGAAATGCAATACGACAAAATCAGAGGTAAAGTTCCGCGGCGCTGAACATAAAATGACTAAACGGAACGCATAACCTACTTGCAAAAATATATTGTAGCTTAACCATTTATAATAAAATTTTAAAATTTTAATGTTTAGTTTCAAATAATAAAGCTCATCTGTTCTAACCGATTATTAAGAAAATGAATACAATAAAATCGGCACGTAAAAGACATAAGTAATAACGGAATTATTACAAGTAACAAAGGAAGGCATGCAATTTGCGCATAGCTCTCTTCCGATAGCAAGAGACCTTTTCAAAATTTGTAATTCTTTCTCTTTTTTAAAAAAAAAAGTCATTCCTGATTAATACTAGTACAGGGTCCAGGACATGTTACACTGTAATTATATTGAATTTTGTATCAAAAATAGTAATCACTTCCATTTCGAATTCACGGGAACAATTTTAGAAGCATGCTAATGCAACACTGGAACACGTTGTCATATGGGTGGCGATCACGTGTTTCAATGTATATTGCATTTGATACAGTTTTTCGGAATTTGTAGATGCTTATGATAGGTACTTAAATGCGATCGAAAAATGCAGCCTTAATAGAATTGTATAACATTTCCATTTTTATGGAACCAATGAGTGACCTCTGCTTTTGACTTGAGTTGTAAACAAGAAATGTTGTTGGACGTTATTAGCATACCTAGCACATAATTTAAATAGTTTAAAACCAATATGCAGCCTGCAATGAAAATACAACTGCGTCGTATCATATTTTATTTTCAACTGCGTCGTATCATTTCGTTTAAATCATTATTTTCTTGGAAAATAAACACCTCTTTTTAATGAAAATTTAGTAAATGATGCAAAATTATGTTTTGAAGTTCATGGTGAACTCTGAAAACGAGTATATAATTGATTTGAAGGAAAAAATGATAGATAAAGCAATATGAACTGCGTCGTATCCACACATTTTCATAACAATTCTGCACCGCTTCGAGTTGCAAGTTCGCTATAACTTTTGTTTTACAAAATAGTTGTGTAAGCAACATATACCGAACGAAGCGGAAAATAGTGTAGCGTGTTAATACATATATCTGGTTTTCAGTCATTTCCAACAAAAAAAGTTATAAACAAAAACATACATTTTTCGTTCCAAGATGGCGGTGTTTGTTTACATTTTGTAGGATACGACGCAGTTTTGATTCCCAGCCCTGTGTAATGTATTCAAAATTGACAGGTCAATAAAATCAGACTATATTTAGTGTTTATTTCAATCTAGATATATCAGCCGCGACATATTACAATAGATAAAGGGAAGTACTTAGAAAATATCTTGAAACTGGTTTAATGAAATGGTTTAATTGTTTTCAGTAAGTAAGCCCTGAAAGTGTTTCCTGTTGCAAGGTGAAATTTGATTTGTATACTCCAAATTGTCATTATAGTACTTATTATAATATATTTAGTTATCTCGTGCGCATGACTAAGAAACTTGTCGACTTCATTATCTCGTGCGCCTACACAATAACTCGTGCTCACGACATAGTAACTCGTGTGCACGACTAAATTATCTCGTGTTCATGACATAGTATTTCGTGCGCATGACATATTATATCGTTAGCACGACTAAGTAACTCGTGCGCACGTAATAAAATGTCGTGCGCACGAGATCAATAAAAACACGCACATACACAAAATTTTACTGGTCCTTTTACTCCGGAACAACTCGTCGAGTATTCATTATTAGAGTTTATCCGGACACTGTTGGAAATAGCCGATATGTTGTAAGTGTTCGCAAATGCAATTCTTCAATAAGAATCTCTTACTTTCTCACCATTTCACCAATTAAAGAAGAGATCTTCCACAGCTGCACAAATACCTTGCGCATGTTTATTTATAAAGAAGCAAATTTCACTTGCATTTTATATATAGCACGAAAAAAAGTGAAATGTGTGACTTACAATATCAATAAATATAGTATACAGTTCTTAACTATGTTTGTTCTTTTAAAATTTAAGAAACACAATTAAAGGCCCATTAAGCTCCTGAAAAGATATCATTTATATTCCTCAAAACTTGTTTTACTTTTGGTATCTTATCACATGTTCCGGATTTCTAATTGACCCAAAAGATGGACTTTGCTTTCTTTGCTCTTTGGAAATATGTACTATAATAGTAAGTATTGTCCAACAACATTGACCTGGCACTCTTGCATTTGACCCCATAGTCGGTAAATTCCGTAAACGTTACTATCTATTTGTAAATCGATATGAATGTATATAACCAGTTGTTAAATAGTCTAAATTACAAATCCCTCTTAGCACAGTCGTTAAGGGCTTTCACTTGAATAATACAGACGTACACTCGTAGGTTCGAATCCTGGTTCAGCCACTTATATATTTTTTCTCTTCTTACTTTAAAATTGCCATTTCTCTCTTAACTCGTGCAAAACGTCTTGATTTTTGTGTGTGTATTCTATCTGTGTAGCATTTTAATTTGTATTGTAAACGTGCTGTCCTTTTTAATAATTAAAGATAATGTGATGAAATAAAACAATAAAATTGTATAAAAACACTACTTAAAAGGTATCCTAAAATCCAAATGCAGTAAAACGATTTCAAAGTAATTCTTGCAAGTAAATTTCAAAATGGAATAAAAAAATGCATGTCCCCATAACGTTGTGTTGGTAAGGTATCGAACCAGGGAACTTCAGATCAGTAGTCAGGCATCTATACCAATACACCACAACTCATTGGCGTGTAGTTAACAAAGATATCGATTTATTTGTTAGATACCACTGTTTATCACATGACCTTTATGGAAATTGATGAAGTGCAAGACAATAAGTATTTTGTATGGAAGTCAAAATACTACAATGTACTTTGTTTACATTGTGCTACCTTTACAACACACAACACATCACCGCGCATTCCTTGTTACTTTCTGCAGCTTTTTCACATCTTAGATCCTCTAAATTCATTATCAAAATATTATCAAACACATATCTGACCTTTCTAAAGTATTAAGACATTATTACTTTCTAAAGCATAATGTGCCTTTAATGGAAATTTAAACACATACAAAATATAAACATTTATACATACATGTATTAACATATACGAAACCTGTAAGATATCCGGATGTATTTATAAGTATGTATCACTATAATCAGTGTTATTAAATTCAATAGAAGTGTTTCAATCATTCATTTCCTTTTCTATATATTTTGTTTCCTTCACCAGATAGAAATGTGCAATTTGTACGTTAACTGGATTAGATACCAGTTATGATTAAAGGGAGAGTATATGATGATTATATTTGTCATAATTCAGTTTAATTAGTTCCCTTACTATGTAATCAAAGCTTATGATGATTTTGAAAACTTTGATCGGAAGATCATACAAAATATGGGAAATAAGTATGTTACTTTGCGTTTCATTTTGAGGTAATTCAGACCAGTATTTTGTAACAGGGACACAATCTGTCATTCTTTATTATTTGTCATATAGAGAGTTGTTCTATATAGAGAGTAAAAAACTGTTATTCAACAAAAAACATTTTATAAGCTATAGAAAGTTACGTTTAATATATAGCTAAATAGGTTTGTCATTAATTGTCAATTTCCCTCCAATTCTTAAAATATTAAACATCAAACAAATAAGTTAACAATTTTCAAAGAACAAAATATTTTAAGAATATTAATTAGAAAAACTTTAAAGTATTTGATTTGACAGAATTATATGTATGATAACAGCAGAAAAGTTACAAAAATAATAATAAAGTAAACAAAAATGATGAAATGTCCACGTTCTATTGTCTATTCTCGCGCATGCGCATTGAACACTTCCTGTTTAACGTTGCGTGGCTATTTTTACAGGTACCCGCTGTAGAATGTTGATATCAGCATGTCTTGGTTGAGGAAATTTTAAATCATTGAAGATAGTATGTAGATTTTAGTTTAAATTGAAATCCATAATTGTTCATAAATGTTTTATTTCCTTGAAGATTCTTCTAAATTGATCTATATGTAAACGTAAACTTTATATACACAATTTGATAGTTATATTCGATTATTTAATGGCATATCTGTAAACTCTTTTCTTGTTGTTTCGTCGTTGTAAAAGAGATTGTCTTGAATTTAAGAATACGGCAAAGTGATGATAGAAATATACTTCTTCATTTATGTAGCAATGTTTTTGAGTATTTATTTTAATTTGTCTGCTGTTGCACAATTCTCAAAAATGTTCATGAGGTATTTATTTGATATCTTTTTCTCATAGCGTCGCACAAATAACTGCTTTACATAATAAGTTATCATAAGTATTTCTCTGTTTTTTTTTAAAGTTTATATAACACATAGAAAAACACATTATATTGATAAACGACGGTTTTCGGCTTCTTTGGTTGAAGACAGGAACAAAAGCTTTTTGGTTCTACCATTGTGTTGTTGTTGTTGTTGACGTTGACGGCTATACATCGTAGAACCTTATGTCAAGTGGTTTTACATCGAAGAAATTGTTTGTTCATGGTTATATGTACATGGTTTGACATCCTAGAGGCTGACTGTGATAGTGTCTAGTCAGGCGGTGTTTTACTGTACCGGCGAGGTCGCTCGCACCTCTCTGTCTTGGTTGGACGACAAGTGATCGTTAGACCAATAATTTTGCATTTTCGTCCGTAATCAGATCGGTTAATAAATATTATTTACAATAAACATAATTTTGTTTCAGATATATGAATAACAAGACCATTGCCATAAAATGCATAGGATAAGAATTCCAATGAAAGATGTACTCGAGTATAAGTATTTTATCTTTAATGTAATACTTGATATTTAATAATTACTTTTCATATTGAATTTTAAACATATTTTTTAAACTAAGCTCTTAACGTTTGTTAATTTCAATAAGAAGACTTATCCCAATTTAAACATTATAATTATAATGAGTGTTCGATTGACAGTTTCACATATTTAATACATACACATGTTATTCATAGATAAAGTAAATAATCAATTTGAAGCTCATGATTTAGTGCTGTCTATTACTTAAAGATACATTTTAATTAACCGATCTATTAATAAACATATTGCGAACGAAGTGAAGCGAGAAAATTAGTTTCTTAAACCTGTATATAACCTATAACCGACTTACAGTTAGCCCCGCCTATTCAAATTGAGTGCAATATGTAATTGGCGGAGTCCATTAAATCAGCTCATTTAACGTATAAATTTAATACATCCAGTTGAGTTACATGTATGTATGGTAAATATTTTGGCATTTAAACAAAATAGAGCGATTTCATTTGCAGACAAATTTTGGCGAACTGTAAAAATATCAAAGATACATGTATATTTCTAATAAACAACTTAAAAATTAATATAACTGAATACAACCACCAAAAATATAAAAAATATATAATTAAAGTAATGCAATTTTCTGTTTTGTAGTAGTTATGTTAACTGTTTACCATACTTTTCTTATGTTATGTAAATATGTTATAACCGCCACGGTAACTTGGCGATGAACATGTATTTGTTTTTGCCAATAAAATATTTGACTTGACTTGACTTTGACTTTATATTTGTTTCTTTTTAATGTATATATTTTTTATAATAACTATTTACGAGGCATATCATATGGTCATTTTACCGAAAATTAGTATAGCATATAACACGGATTATAACGTTCCATAACAATTCAACTAATCCTTGTAAAAACATTTAATAATAACCTTTGTGTTACAGGATGACCATTATTAAAATGATATTGAGTAATGACAAGGTGTTTTAAATGTTGTGGAACAAACAATCTAAGATGAGGATTATCATCTACATTAGACAGATAATAAAGAACTTTGTCAATTTCTAAATATTTGCTCTGCACTGATTTAGTTTGTTGTCTGTGAGGTAGTAACATTTTCAGTTCAAGAATAGTTTGATCTTTATCTTGTTCTGACGCTGTAAATAATGTTTCTAATTATTTTATATCTTCTACAATTGGCTCTTGAATTTGATATTCTTTGTTTGTTATTTGTTTAGCATTAAGATGTGTAGAATAAAAAGCATTTACTTCATAGCTTTCATGCGTTTTCGCAGCATGTCTATTATCATAATTTGAATTAGTATTTGTTTTAGAGACTGTTATTTCGAAGGCATTGCCATAAATATCAGGCTCGTAAAGTTCGATATCAGACTTATTAGTATTTTTGTCATCAGCTGGAGGTCTAGAAAAGAAATCGGCGATTAAATATAATTTTCCGGGTAAAAATTCAATTTTGCAGTTATAGGCAGAATTATTTAAAGCCCAAAGCTGAATTCTTTTGTTTTGCATAGGTGCTTCTTGAAAATATTTTAAAGGTTTATGGTCTGTAAATATAGTAAACTCTGCATTATGTAAACAAGAATGTCGAACGACACATATACCCCCCTTTCTAGCCATTGACTCACATAATTGGTAATTTTATTACAAAAACTTGCCAAAAATGGGTACATGGAAGTGTTCAATTATGGAAAAATCAACGAAAACCATTTTGACATTTAAGGCCCATGTGACATTGACCTTTGAACTTATGACCCCTAAATCAATAGAGGTCATCTACTACTTATGACCAATAACTAGGTGAAATATGAAGACTTTGTGACGAATACTTTTCAAGATAATCAGCAGAAATCCTTTTGACATTTAAGGCCCCTGTGACCTTGACCTTTGACACAAAAATCAATAGGGGATGACCAATCACTATGTGAAATATGAAGACTTTGTGATACATACTTTTCAAGATAATCAGCGGAAACCATTTTGACATTTAAAGCCCCTGTGACCTTGACCTTTGACCTAGTGACCCAAAAATCAATAGGGGTCATCTACTAGTTATGACCAATCACTGTGTGAAATATGAAGTCTTTGTGATACATACTTTTCAAGATAATCAGCGGAAACCATTTTAACATTTAAGGTCCCTGTGACCTTCACCTTTGACCAAATGACCACAAAATCAATAGGGGTCATCTGCTAGTTATGACCAATCACTGTGTGAAATATGAAGACTTTGTGATACATACTTTTCAAGATAATCAGCGGAAACCATTTTGACATTTAAGGCCCCTGTGACCTTGACCTTTGACCTAGTGACCCCAAAATCGATAGGGGTCATTTACTAGTGATAACCAATCACTATGTGAAATATGAAGACTTTGTGATACATACTTTTCAAGATAATCAGCGGAAACCATTTTGACATTTAAAGCCCCTGTGACCTTGACCTTTGACCTAGTGACCCCAAAATCAATAGGGGTCATTTACTAGTTATGAACAATCACTATGTGAAATATGAAGACTTTGTGATACATACTTTTCAAAATAATCAGCGGAAACCATTCTGACATTTAAGGCCGCTGTCACCTTGACCTTTGACCAAAAAATCAATAGGGGTCATTTACTAGTTATGACCAATAAGTATGTGAAATATGAAGACTTTGTGATGAACAGTTTTTAAGATAATCAGAGGAATCCATTCTAACAATTAAGGCCCATGTGACCTTGACCTTTAACCTAGTGACCCCAAAACCAATAGGGTTCATCTACTAGGTATGACAAATCAGTATGTGAAATATGAAGACTTTGTGATGAATAGTTTTCAAGATAATCAGCGGAAACCATTTTGACATTTAAAGCCCCTGTGACCTTGACCTTTGACCTAGTGACCCCAAAATCAATAGGGGTCATTTACTAGTTATGAACAATCACTGTGTGAAATATGAAGACTTTGTGGTACATACTTTTAAGATAATCAGCGGAAACCATTTTGACATTTAAGGTCCCTGTGACCTTGACCTTTGACTTAGTGACCCCAAAATCAATAGGGGTCATCTACTAGTTATGACCAATCACTATGTGAAATATGAAGACTTTGTGATTAATACTTTTCAAGATAATCAGCGGAAACTATGTGGTCTACCGACGGAGAGAACGACAGACCGACGGACAGACCGACATTAGCAAAACAATATACCCGCTCTTCTTCGAAGGGGAGCATAATAAACATCTTTTTGTTTTGTAACGCATAATGAATACTGAATGCTTCTTTGTCTATGGTACTGTACTTTCTTTGAGATCCATTTAATTTACGAGATTAGAAGTATATAGGGTTTTTTTAATATCAGATTTGTCACATTTCTGACTTAAACATGCTCCGACCACTTAATCTGAGGAGTCCGTGTAGAGAATATAAGGCTGAAGGTGTATGAATATCACGTTCGAAATCGTTGTTCAGAGAGGAAGTTGTTTGAAGAGCCTCTGTGACCGAGTTAATGCTCTTAACTTCTGAAACTTTAGCAACTACTGAATCTCGTTTTAGTCTTATAGTTTTTTGTGTATTATTGACAATCATAATAGGAAATCTTTTATCAGCCGAAAGTTTCATAACAGAATTTGTTATCATAAGACCCTGTTCAGAAGCAATCATTCCAGTGTCTATACTTTTTAATTCACATAATTTATCATTTTCTAAGCCTGGATTTTGTATTAACTTAGCAGTGCACCCATTAACTGTTTGAGAATTAAGAATAACATTCTTCTTATCTAATAATTGATGCAATATGAATATCTTCTTCGAGGGGTACATATGTATTATTAACTCTCAAGCAGCCTAAATCAAAATATAATCTTTTGTGTTAACCAATCACGATCTAAAATAATATTTCTATTCATTATAGAAACAGCATAGAATTTTTAAGTTGTTTCTGTTTTCCCTATTTGAAAAGTGAGATTTATATAACGGTTATAAATACAAACGTATGTGTTTGTAATCATAATGATATATAACTGCTAGCATATCTTAACAAAAATAGGCATGTTTCCCTTGCTGAATTACTGGCGGAAACTGATTTTGACCCAGAGGGAACCCTGTAACCATCTATATGTAAATAATTTCCGTCAACTGAACATAAATTTATTTTCTGTTTTATAAGTTTAGGATCGTTAAATTTTCTATAAAGAGCAATATTTATCATAACAACTCAACACGTAAAACTGTCAACATAAATGTACATTCTCTTAATAAGTGATATACATGCACGTGATTTGAGTTGTATGTAGAGCTTTTATCGATCATTCTTGACATTTCAACTTTGTTCACCTTCATATACATGAATTGCGAAATTAAATAAGAGTCTAAATGTATATTTACATATCGACTTGTCATTTATGATTATATGATGTGCAAACAGTATTTATCTCAACTATACGACAAGACCTAACAACATTTATCATCTTCTATTTAAGTAATCTATGAATTGGATAATGAATTTTCAATTCTTCATTAAACATTTATACCAAAAACACGTGCGGCGACTTTGGTGCTTTGCTCCAAAATAAATCTTATAAATACTGACATAAAATACTTTGCTGTCGTATACGTTATATTGTAAAGGCACATTTCTATAAAACAATACAGCATTCTCTAGATAACACATGTGTTTCTTGGACAAATAAACATTATTCATGGAGTTTATTCGAATATTTGGTGTTTGTATTACCGATTATACACTGTAGATTTTATACATTTCGTTACTCATGCATTCTATGTCTACCTAACATGCCCATAAAAACACAAATGTTTTAAACTATCTTACTGAAATAAAGAATAAAACATGGTTATAAAGAACTAGAACATATAATGTAATTGGGGTTAAAACAATTACCAAAATCCACCTAGTCTACAGTGTTAAGAAATACTCCCCGACTGGGCGAGGCATAATTAAATGTTTGTACACTAGATTTAAAAAAAATCAATTCAACCCCTTTTTCCATTTTTAAAATGCAAGTTAACACTTATCCGTGTTTGTTGTAAAACATGTTCAATATATCGTCGATACAATGACTTCTAAATATAAGGAGGCATCACTCGATTGAAAATGCATTACGGTAAGTAATCGAATTACGCTGGTTATACCCTAATTTCCTCAACTGCAACTTTTCGGCCTTTTCTGTTGATATTGATAATAGCCGAGGATATTCCACTCTGTAATTTCCTGCTTTAGAATATAGACTGGCTCATTGGCACATTGTGTTATTGGTAAATAATAAAAAAGATAAAAAATAAAAAGAATGTTATATTTAAACATGGAATTATCACTTTTGTTAAACGTTTATTTAATTCCATAACGCTCGGGGACATGTTGATCATCAGAAAAGCTATTTTTATCCGAAACTCTGAAAAATGTGTAATTTTGTTAAAACAAAACAATTAAATAAAAACAAGACTAAAATTTTCCCCATTGCTGACTGAACGAATGCATACGCCGCGCGCACGTGGCGTCTAATAACTATTGATGTTTGTCAAATGTAAAGGGAGGTATGTAGTAAAACTAAGACAAAAAAGGCTGCTGATTATCTCCCTTATAGCTCAGATGGATCAGATGGATTGGAAGTCGTTTACATTTGTCTTTTTAATAATAATGGGTAATGTTTTCGTGTATTCATAACCAAAGCGCCCTGACGAATAAATCATCAAGGTCTAAATATACAAATGCTTGACGCATCTAATTGTCAGCATTGCATATCAACGCCAGAATAAAACGCATATTTTTTAGTGAAAAGGTATTTAAACATTATCCTTAAATAAAACCTAAGTACAATTAAATAGTATATCATCATCTTACCAAAGCACTAAATAACACACTGCACATGACTTATATATTGAGGGAGAAAAAAAAACAGAGTAAATTTAGTGAATAAAATGAAAAGAAAGGAAAATAATATTGCACAATACCGGCTATGATGTAATCATAATAACGACTGCCTGTCAAATAGAGAATAACATGCTACTGTCTTTTGATATCAATTTTATCAGGCGAGGCTGAGATGGGCTAGAAAGGGCGAGGCTTGCCGAGCCCTTTCTGCCCATATCAGCCGAGCCTGATAAAATTGATATCAAAAGACAGTAGCATGTTTTTCTATTTATCATGTAACACATAATAACTGTCAAAATAACAAAATAATCTACTTTTAAATAGCGAATTTCGTAAAAGGGGGGATTTTGTTCAAAGAAATAATTCTTGAAAACAAATTCTTCCGCCCCTGAAACTTAGAATTTGTTTATTATGGCGGCCATTTTTTCTTTCGACTCGGATAAAAGATACAACAGAATGTAGGCCTAATACGATAAAATTCTTACCTTTAATTTAAACATCGATCCAAAAATCCACTAAGAATCACATAAACTTTACTTTACTGCATTTTTTGTCTTGAATTGTCAAATTCAAAAGTTCACGATAATTTCAATCAAAGAAAAGTCAAATCGGCAATCAAACACAAGCTACACAAACATGCGTCTTATTTTTCAAACGAAACAATGTGTTCATATATGAAATAATAATCCGGCGAAATAAAGTAAACATTTACAAGTTCTCAAAGAAAATCGTCTAGCTTGTTTGTTATGAATACATGTAGCCTGGAACCCCGTTGTATCGATCTATTTACCCATAAATCACAACTGCAGTCAAAAAATTTAAATTTCCCTGAATCTTTATTTTGTATCATTTATTTTGATTCTTTTGTCAAAAATATTACATGACAAACATCACTGATATAAAGTTTTTAGCTTTGGAATAAACGGTTATTTACAGACATGTCAAACAGGTTGAAGAATTAGGTCACGCCATTATATCGATGCATTGTGAGAATCGCTCAGTTAGTCAAAGTTTTCGAAGTCTGACCCATCTTTATGCTAGATTTTTCAGTCAATTAGAATCAAAGATGTCTGTTTTAAACTGTCAGCATAAATTTAGGAACTTTCAACAGGCAGTAAATGGGTTTTTAATAAGAACACACTAATTATAAGTCTATTTATTATCTACAAAGTCTGACGGTACTGGAAACATGTTTTTGACCACTTTTACGGCACAAAACAAATGCGAAAGATTTTCGTGACACTGTTGTAAATGTTAGCAATCAGTTGCTAGTGCATTTTGCAAAAAAATCGAAAGATTTGTAAATAGATCGATACAATGAATAGCACGATACAATGGGGTTCCACTATATAGTATGACGTGAACATCGATGATGTCATTTGCAATATAAATTATGACGTCACTTCATTTAGTTGGTGCTAAAACTATTCGCTATCTAATTTATTCGTAATTGAAATCGAAATAATAAATAAATAAATATCATATCTTGAATCAAGACTTGTAAGGGTATGAGATTACATTGTAGAACTCACATGCTGATGAAAAATGAGAATATAAGCAATTGAAAAAAAAGTCCGTTAAAATGGGCGGGGCTTATTTTTGATATCAGGTTACTGACCTGATATCAAAAATAATTATCAGGCAAGTGTTATCGGGCAGTTACCATAGCAGTTGCATGATAAATATAAACGACATGGCTGTTGAATTAGTGATCAATGGATCTCAAGCCCTGTGGGTTTCAATCCTGAAACGGTCAGCAAGAAACTTTTCACGCTCTGTAAGGCCACATGTGTCACAAATCACATTCGTCACAATTGTGAAGAATGAGATCACATTCGTCACAAATTTTGTGATGCATGTGATCCAATGTTTTAGACAATCACATTCGTCACGAGTTTAAAATCACAAATGTCACAAATTTGAGATAAATATTGTTTTCTTCAATGCTTTTCACTGAGTCACAAACGTCACAAATTTTTAGGACTGAAATCAATTATTGGAACTAAAACTACAGACATTTTTATCCCCTCCCCCGCTGATGAAATCGGGAGTGATGGGACTGTTTTAGCGTGTTCGTCCGCCTGTCAGTCCAGATTTAGTTTCCGCACTATCCGGCCATTGATTAGTTATTATACACTGTATATGGAATCATTTCGTTTCCACGCTATTTTTCAGCAACTTCTGGATGGATATCGATGCTGCAACTTTGTAGGAACCTTCATTCACAAACCAGTTGCACATATAACCAGCATATCTCCATTTCTTTTTAAAAACAGACTTATTGCCCTTGTTGTTGTTGTTATTTATAAAACACTGTATATAGAACTATTGCTTTTCTGCGCTCTAGGAATTTCAACGAAATTTAGTTTAATATAAAGAGGAGATGCGCATCTCGAAAAATCTCGACGGGACACTAAAGGATTTGGTCCGACTTGAGGGTACGGTCGCTTATATGGGCTTTCCGGCGGCGACTTTAGATAAACACATAAACAAACAAACAAGATGTGCATATCATCATCATCATCATCATCATCATCAGTATTTCCCGTTTGGCCGTTTAATACAGAGTTATGATCCATAATTTATTATCATTTATTGTTCATAGAAAAGCATTAATTCAACCCTATTCTTCAACAAATCTGCTGAATAATTTAAACAAAACTATGTGGGTACATCTAATACCAAGCGGAGATGTGTATATTGACGGCACTTACCCGAAAGTTAAGACCCCTGGTTGCTTAATATTCAGTCAGATAACTTAAGTATTTCATGTCTTCAAATGTTAAATATATCTAATTTTTAATTGTGTGGGAACCTTCAATACAAAAAGGGCATGTGCATTATCGCCGTGACCTGAGTGATATGGGCCCTGATAATTTATGCTTTAACCGACTATTTCCCCGGAGTCTTTATTCGAAATGTATCCTGCAATTGTTTAATTTTCAATCAGTATATGATGCTGTCGGCGGTAAACATTAATTCAGCGAATTTTGCTTGCAAGATATTTGAATGACCTCGTGTAATTATAGCTTCGCAAGACCAATCATATTCTACAAGAAATGTTAAGTTTTTCTTTAAGTTTATTTATTCAACTTCCTTCATGATTCTCATTTAACCCTTTCCTTTATAGATATACCTGGTAAAATAACTATATGAACCGCGCCATATTGAACCCTAGATGAGCCGTCAGTACTATAAGAACTCTGATATAATATAGGAATAACGCATGTTTCTTTTTTCGTGTTAAAATATCTGTAGAAACCCAAGGGATTAGTTGGTACCCGACCCAACGTATCCCGAGGGTTTCAGCAGTTGTTATATTGACACGGAACAATCATATCGTTAAACGCAAATATATCTAGCATAAAGCAATGCATAAACAATCTAAACACAATCCATACACAATGTCAAGCAACATCACTGATTTCACTCGGATTGCACGGGAAACGTCAGCGTTGTATTGTACCGTGACCGTTCATTTCCGTTTTCAGTTAAGCACGCGTCCGGGCCACAATGTATTGACGCTGTGCCACGGAAAACGTAATATCAAAAAGGTGTTTTTAACAGCGCATGAGCCGCTAGAATCTCCTGTTAAAAGACTTTTTGTCCTGTTAAAACACCCCGAAAATAATGGTTATAACGGCAGTTTTAATGGCTAGAATATAAGATATATGAAATAACAACACTGGATTCCAAAGAAGACTAAAAGCAAACTCACATTGCACAATACCTAGCCGCAATTATTAATACTTGCTAATTAAAGTTCACGAACTTTCATTGGTTTAGAGGAGCGATAGTATTTATAGGTTATTACAGAGGTCTGATGTGCCTTTATTCGATTTTGGCCCACAAAGAGCCCGGAGGGCTAATTACCGATCTTGTAGACCAATATCGCATTAAGGCACACCAGACCTGTTCTATAACCTTTTATTTTCATGTGCTCATTATGTTTTGGTTTTCATTATAGATTAAAAAAAATCGTTTGAAAACATTGATATCAGCGACAAATGTATAATTTATTTTAAAAAGCCGAGGGACTTTTGACGTCGTCTAATGACGTTGACGTCATTTTCTCACAAAACATTTGTTTTTAAATATTTTGGCGTATATTTAACTGTTTGGAGATTTTTTCAAGTGTTTCTTCAATTTTTCTTTTTTATCAAAATATATTTCAGTTAAACGTATTTTTACTTATAAAATTGTCAAATCTTTCCCTGCGTTATTTTTTAGACAACCCGAAGGAGGAATCGAATATCGGCCCAACCGGAAGTCGGACCGATATCGAGTATTTGACGCATCCTCGTCACCATCCACAATTACAATATTACATGGACCAAACTCATACTCAAACGTTTAAATATCACCATTTTCTATTATAATAATTACAATAGTGTATTGACAGAATCTGAAAGTATTTATAGCGATAATACATTAAAAACGGACTATAAGTAGTGTGAATTACAAAACTCACAATGGAAAGCAACGAGGAATTGACAGAGAATAGAACAAGGAATATTAGAAAGCGCAAAATATAGAGAAGAATATAAAACCTGAAGATAAGGTATTTTAATATTGAAATTTATCTAAAAGAAGTTGAGATAAAACAAATAATACAATGAAAACAGAGGACATATGAAGAAAAATCCAAAAACAACCAAAACCACATACAAAACCAACAAAAAAACAAGGCAACAACCAACAAAAAAACAACTACACACAAAACCCCAGCAACCACCCACAAAAAGAACACAAAAACCAAAAGATCACAAACTACACAAAAACAATCAAACAAAACCAAGCACACCCAAACAAAACCCCAATAAAAAAACACCGAAACACAACAGCAAACAAGACCCCAAAAAAAACCAAAACAAAACAAACTAAAACGCACATCCAACACAAAACAAAACAAACAAAATCAACCACACAACACCACCCACAACCAACAACAACAACCAAAACACAAATCTCGAAAAAACAAAACATCGACTAAAACAACCATCACAAAACAAACACACAAAAACAAACAAACACCAAAAAAAAAAACCCCCAAAACAAAAAAAAAAACAAACGAAAGGCCGATTTATTATTTTATTTCATATCACAGGTTAAATTTTGGAGCCGATAAACCGAAAAAAATTGTTGTTATTTTTGCCTTATAAACGCGGGTAAATCAAGCGACGGTCCGCTAACGTTAAATGACGTCGACGTCAAAACGATATTATACTAGTTTATTGCATTTGTTACTATAAATTAGTAACAAAAATGCTAAGGAAGTGTGCTGATATTTGCCCAAAGAGTGCCGATATAAGCATGCATTGAGCAAGTGTGCCAGATATCGCACACTTGCTAGTGTGCCAAAAATCCATATCATGACGTCACGTCCGCGTTGACGTAAACAAGTTTTGACGTTGGAGCGCTTCAGATATAACTTATAGTTAACTTATCAGCATAACACGCAAACAGGATAGATAAAGATTTAAATTTCTGCACCATTTTTATATGATTTTATATAGAATTTAATGAGCAGATATTTAAAATACAAATGTTTGTGGCGAACGGAAAATGTGAAGAAAATAGACACGATTTGTTAGAAAACAGTATGGAGATAAAACATTAAACTTTTTGTTTAGAAGAATAACATAATTGAGTGTCTACATATGCAATAAAAAGGTTATGATACAGGGCAAGTGTGCCTGAAGGAAGATATCGGCACACTTGGTCCGCATTGGCCCTCGGGCTAAAGCCCTCGGGCCAATACCTAACCAATGTGCCGATATCTTCCTTCAGGCCACACTTGCCCTGTATAATAACCTCTAAGTAATATGGAAAAATATGTAATGGCTTTATTACACTCCCGCGACGTTCAAACATGTGATAAATCGCATTTAGGCAGCACACCAGACCTGTTCTATAACCTTTTTATTGCTAATTTATGTTTTGCGCTTTTCATTTTCAATAAAGGGATAACGCATGTTTTTTCGTGTTATAACATCCAAATACGAGACACATAATACCGAGTTTCATGTGAATATCTTTAGATACTAGTTACAGAAAAAAACTCAACACAGAGGTTAATAATTGGAAAAATTGGGTAATGTTATGGGTATTGGTATGTTAGCTAACATTTTCATCCCGAACACATGTGTTAATATCTTTTGTGGTTGTACTAGTTACAAGAAAAACTAAACGCAGAACAAGGGAAATAATTCAGTCAAAATGGAAGATTATGAATCTTGGTGTGTGACTTCAAGTCAATATCTTCTGTTGTTGTAGAGATAAAAGTTACACGCAAAAACTAAACACTGACTTTCTAAGTCGAAAAAGAGACACTATTCAGTCAAAATACATGACAGAGTTATGGAACTTGGGATGTGACCTTTCACGTTCACCTCATACACATATGTGAAGTTTTAAGTGAACAGCTTCAGTTGTGGAGAAACAAGTGAAACGAAAATAAATCTGAACATTCCGTTTAGCTTATATTAACGACAATGAGTAGGTAAGCTCTCCTTTTCTTGGAAAAGTCGAACTAAAATACTTTTGTTTGAAACGGAACATCGTAAAAATAGAATGAATACTAAAACAGCTTCACTCGCTCCTTATATAGGTTTTTTCTGTCTTGGCTTACTAGTAGTTCTAGCTTCCCGCGTGATCAACCAACACATTAAAACCAAGGTGCAGTATATGAAAAGACTGAATATCATTAATAGATTTTGTTCAATAGAATAATAGTGTAATAATAATAATAATAATATAGTGTAATATCGTTTTGACGTGCTCTTCATGTATACTGAAGGAAATAAAATATCTATCTACGTTAGCGGACGTTGCTTAATTTTACCGCGCTTATAAGGGAAAATAACGACAAGTTTTCGCTTTTTCGGCGGCAAAAGTTTACCTGTGATAAAAAGAATATTACATTCGTGTCTTTTAACATTGAATTTATTAAACTCGTTGAATAAAATAATAAAATGCTCGGCAGAGCCTCGCAATTTATTATTTTATCAAACTCGTTTAATAAATTCAATATGAAAAGACACTCATGTAATATCCTATATTTATTTGATGCTAACTAATGAAATACTGTTCTATCAATGAAATATATTCATATTATATCAGTCACAGTGTGGTGATATAGATTTGGGTGATATAAGCCACGCCCACTCTGCGTACGTATTTATAAGTCTGGATTCCCTAAACATGCATTAAAAATAACTGTTTAATTTCATTCTAAATGACATATTTCTCGATTCAAATGTCCGTAATTTTGTAAGATTGTTGACAATGAGACCGCAAAAAGAAATATAAATAAATAAGGATTATTTTGCTTGCAGCGTTAACGTTTGCCGTCATATTGTTTACGCGCGCGTAGTCTCCGCGCTTCAGTAGTAAACGGTCTAAAAGCACTTTTCAAAAGGCACATAAAATAAAAAGAAAATGTGTTTGCTTTTCGTGAATATGAACTATATCTCACATCGAAGTGAGAAAATGTTCATATTTTCACTCGCGCTACGCGCTCGTGATACATATTTCATTTTTTTTCTCACTTCTCAGTGAAATATATTTCATATTCACTCAAAACAAACAAATATCCTCTATAAAATTCACTAAACACCGTCGTTTGAAACTATCTAATCATAAAAGGCGAAAAAAAGCTAAGACGCGTCGAAACGATAAAGCGGCCCCGCCACAAAGACACGATCTGTTTAAACGAATTAACTATATTATTATTACTAGTGGAATAGATATGGAAAGTTCCATAGAGCGTCTGCAAGCAATTGGCACAGACTTGCAAAAATCGTCTCAGGAAAGAAGGTTCCTAGATGTCAAAATGTCATACTATTTAATTGAACCAAGATTCCTGAAAGTCTGCGGAAGTCAAAAGTCTGTCAGACCAAAAAAGGTTCATTGATGTCAAAAGGTCCTAATCTCTAATTAGATATCCTGAAAGTCAACGGGGGTCTCAGCTACTTCCCAAACAATCATATATGGTCTCATTGGTGTAAATATGGTCATAATTTGTACTGAAACTAAGATTAAGTCTGTGAGATTCCTTTAGACTGTCGCTGTATGGTGGGAAGAAATTTGAGGGTTCACAGAGGTAAAAGATCACTTCCAGTTGAAGTCTGATACTATGCCGTGCATTGTCACCAAAATTTTTTGAAGGTTTCGAGAACGTAAGACGACTTGATAGCAATACCATTACGACAATGCGACAGTTCTATGAAGACAATACAATGCCGACGATACGATATTGCAACAAGTTAGTACGATGGCGATAAGATATTGGTATCGTGATGTCGACATCACAATATCGATTTATTGCATTGTCGCCCTTGTACTATCGCACTGATATAACCACGATTGTCCTTATGATATTCCGTGTATCACATATTGAAAAATAAACTTGTGACATTTGTGATTCGCCTGTTTAAAAATTCTCAATTTTGCTTGTGACGTTTGTGATTGGCATTTTTACCCGATTTTGGTCAATCACATTCGTCACAAAAGTCATTTGTGACGAATGTGATCACATTCGTCACAAATTCATAAAAACTTGTGACGAATGTGATTTGTGACACATGTGGCCTAACAACGCTCTGCTCCAAAGAACGGATTAGAGATTTTGCCTATAGGCTTATAGCTTCTGTTGTGCGGCCGAAAAATGATAAAATTCTTTTACAAAAAAAATGAATAAATACGCATGATGATTTTCTTTTAAACACAAATGTTTATAAATATAATCATTTTCTTAAAGGTCATATTTTCAAAACTATGTGTGAAATTTCAAATATGTTAAGTTACAGGTACTATATGTTTTTACAATAGATGTCAAATTTATAATTATGTAACCTGAAGAATAAATGTGTGTCACGGTTCAGAACTGTTCACTATTTAGGGGAGAAAATGTGCAGCCTGACCGGGACTCGAACCCGGGACCCTCGGAATACCGTACCGCGGCTCTACCGACTGAGCTATCCGGCCGCTTACACATCTTCTCCCCTAAATAGTGAACAGTTCTGAACCGTGACATACTCCCCTGCTATATTGAAATTCGACCTCGAATTTCACAGAGTTACAGAGCAATGTAAATTAAACTCAGAGCTATATCAGTCACGGCCCCACGTTGGCCACCAATTTGTTACCTTCTATATTCGTCGAAGGGTTTTTAAAGTTCTCTCTTGTGGTTGAGACTGTAAAAACACACAGAGGCAGCATTCCATAAATATACAAAACCGTCAAAATCATGAAACAAACGATGAATGAGAAAATGAAGAATGAATATATATCAATACACATATATAAGTAAATTACCTGTAAAAACACACAGAGGCAGCAAAATAAATAAATAAACAAGAAAGTCAGAAGTTTCGTTCTCACGTATACAACTGTAATTCAAATCTGCCGTGCGCATGCGTGGCGGTAAATCATGAGCGAAAAAATGAGGCCCGTCACCAGTTACTATAGTTAGTGTCTGATATATGATGAATGATATAATGAGGCTATGGGAGTAAATATGAGATGAAGAGTGGATGGACAAGGAAGAATATATTTATAAGAAATGCACTATATATCATATTGGATATAATAATGGTAAAGTATATACATGTATATATAATGACAAATGACCCTGTGACATGTGGCTTTTCCTCCTTGTCCAATCAATGGTGCTAAAAGTTTAATTATATTTAGGTGATAATGTCAATTTAGCCGTCTGTACTTAATAAGTTGTTAAACCTTATTACTGATAAAATGTCCAGGTGATGATTGTTGTTATAAATTATATGTTGCTATGTTACATTATTTTGTATTGAAACATGATTGGTTATTTTGTTATTTAAGAAACAAAGATGTTAAAATTTTATTGGTCAGTTTAAAACGAAACCATTTTTAGAAATATTGTAAAGATAGAGAAATCGAACAGTTAGATTTTGGATTTCCAATTAATAACATTGTGCCTCTCCACTAGAAATATTTGTTACTGCTTTTTAATATCTACATTGTATTTGTTAACGTCAGGATAACCTGTGTATATTTGATATATTATTAATGTTTGTACGTGGTATTCCACTGAGAAAGAAACAATAAAATAATGATTAAACGGAACATTGTGTTGTGATTAAAACCATCTTCAGTAGAACCTATAATTCAGCGCATAATACTTGGTGGGAATCAGTGTCTTTCCCAACCTCTCAAATTAGCAAGCGAGACTACGAATTCAACTTCCCCAAGAAAAACAACAATGAATATCATAAATGGAATACCATTTAGAAGTGCAAAATCATGTGCACAATGTGGACTTAATCATTATCACAGACAGGAGAAGTGTTGTGCAAAAATGGCAAGATGCAACAATTGCAAGAGAATTGGACACTTTGCACGAGTTTGCCAACATCAAGCAGTTAGGTCAAGTCTATCTAAACAACGGGATCAAGAACGAATGACAACTTTTATTAGACGCAAGACAGCAGAATGCACATTACCATTCTACAATGAAAACGATGCTTTCTTTCAGAACAACCAAACAAACAACTCTGTAAGTCATGTTTCAATAGCAGAATTTCAAAAGTTGAAATCTTTAACTCATTCAATGAATAAAACAATTAACGGTTTGAAATCAGAAAATGTGGCTCTCAATTTGAAAAATCAAAGACTCAAGGACTTTACCGAAAACCTGCAGAATGAGATATCCCTCAAGAAATCAGAAATATGTCATCTTCAAGAAACATTGATATTACAAAGAAACTCGCTAGAAGAAAAGTTTAGGGCTGACTCGATAAAACTAGAAAAAATGGACAAACTCATATTAGAATTTAAGAAAATACATGACGATTATGAAGAACTGAGACCTGAATACAATCGGAACACTTACGAAGCAATGGTGACAGAATCAATGAAAAACGACCAAATAGATGAACTTAAAAACAAAAATAAAAGCTTGAGAAATGAGATCGCTCAGCTGACAGACAAACCGAAATATTTATGTCGCAGAAGAGAAACTGAAAATGAAAACCAACAACACGATCGTTATAACACATGCGAAGCCGGGTTCCAACATAGGGGAGGCAATTGTCACCGCGGAAGACAGCAAGGACATAGAGGGCAATACAGCAGAAATAGACGTCATTAGGGGTGTATTGTTTACAATAAGACAGTGATTAGGATATATATTATAAGTGGATGGTACTTACGCTTTTCAGCAAAATCGGTGCTTTATGTTATCAATATATTTCTGTAACTGAATATCTAACGTAAACAGTATTTTAATTTAATGATATTTATTTTTGTTATATACATATTTTAATGCTCCATTTCACGGGAGTGAAATAGTCTTAAAGGAGGGAGAAGTGTTGTGCGGCCGAAAAATGATAAAATTCTTTTACAAAAAAAAAAATGAATAAATATGCATGATGATTTTCTTTTAAACACAAATATTTATAAATATAATCATTTTCTTAAAGGTCATATTTTCAAAACTATGTGTGAAATTTCAAATATGTTAAGTTACAGGTACTATATGTTTTTACACTAGATGTCAAATTTATAATTATGTAACCTGAAGAATAAATGTGGCTTTTCCTCCTTGTCCAATCAATGGTGTTAAAAGTTTAATTATATTTAGGTGATAATGTCAATTTAGCCGTCTGTACTTAATAAGTTGTTAAACCTTATTACTGATAAAATGTCCAGGTGATGATTGTTGTTATAAATTATATGTTGCTATGTTACATTATTTTGTATTGAAACATGATTGGTTATTTTGTTATTTAAGAAACAAAGATGTTAAAATTTTATTGGTCAGTTTAAAACGAAACCATTTTTAGAAATATTGTAAAGATAGAGAAATCGAACAGTTAGATTTTGGATTTCCAATTAATAACATTGTGCCTCTCCACTAGAAATATTTGTTACTGCTTTTTTAATATCTACATTGTATTTGTTAACGTCAGGATAACCTGTGTATATTTGATATATTATTAATGTTTGTACGTGGTATTCCACTGAGAAAGAAACAATAAATGATTAAACGGAACATTGTGTTGTGATTAAAACCATCTTCAGTAGAACCTATAATTCAGCGCATAATACTTCCTACACAACGGATCTGAAATAAATTCTATAAACTTACTAAATAAAAACACAAAGGTTCTATTACTACATATATAGCTAAACTATAGAAAAAAAAATTCTCTACGTTTTCAACAAAACTCATCAAATAAGTTTATTCCCTTCTGTTTAGGAACCAACCAAGCAACGTAGAAATGTTAATAAATACAATAAAGAAACAACAAAGAACACATGCTCTAACAAAGGAAAACTATTCCTTAAGAAATACTATCGGTATTTAATTCAAGGTATATTGTTTGATTTTATCAACCTGTCAAATTGTATACAGATTTCACGACCAATGTACACTGTCTATATTTATATATTCGATATATGTTTTGTAAGATTGTGAGATATACCCAGCAAGATGCGTTTGATTTTAATTTGTTTCTATGAAATAATTATACTGAGCGTTATATCGTACTGTAAGAGGGTTGTACTACTAGGAGATTGACTATTAAAATGGTGTTTGACCGACAGTTTATTTTGGAAAATTAGGATAAAATTCAAAATCTGCCTAAAATATAAAAAGACTGCCCCACTCTTTTTATAAAGTAAACGTTTCAGGTAAGTTCTAATTGATATTTTTACAGAAATTCCGTTTCGATCCGGGGATTATTTATTGTTTATATGAAGAAAATAAATGAATTAAAAGGAATCATGGCTATATAAAAACTTATTCTGACTTTCACCTGTTCACTCACTGTATACCCTCGAATGAGCATAATGTCACTTTAATGAAGCTATTGTCACAGGTGTACAAATTTACCTATATCATCATATACTAATACTCTAAATTTCAGCAGTATTCCGTAACATTGTAAATCGACTACTCAACGTGATTTACAATAACACTATCTTTTTACCTTTCCTCTTTACTATTCCTTTGTTATTTAAATGATTTTCTATGACGTATATAAGTTTGACCAATAGGGTCAATTAAACAATATATTTTGAAAAAAATAAGATTGTATTGTATACGTTTGGTTTATATAACCTTAACTTAAATCATTTAAATTAATTACATGTGTATAATAAAAGGAATATATTTTGCTACAGGTAATTCTCTTCATATGTTGCATTTGTAAATTGCGTACATCTAATGTTAATAGACTTATATTATTTGAGTTCTGAGATCATTTCTTAGAATATATTTTTCTTTGTGTAATATGATGTCGGCCATTTTGTACATGTATGTTTACATTATTTAAATGCAATAAAATTAAACAATATATTTTGAAAAAAAAAATAAGATTGCATTGTGTACGTTTGGTTTATATAACCTTTACTTAAATCATTTAAATTGATTACATGTGTATAATGAAAGGAATATATTTTGCTACAGCCGGAAGTTGTTTTGATCCGTCATCCCCTGGCCCCAGATATATGAAACTCTACCGTTGAGACGGTCCAGTGCCCTAGACTTAAGAGGGACGTCTGGCGCCTCGGCGACACTATGTCAAATTAAGTTGTTGTGTTTGTTGTTTTTTTTATATGATTTAACCTTGTTTTGGTAAAATAGTCTTTTTAAACAATTAAGTTTAATAATAAATATATACAATTTAAGTTAATTTTAGTTAAAGTTCAATGTGTTAAATTGAAAAAGGGCAATTACAACAAAATTAGACAAGGCAAAGTTATGGTTGTTTTGCACTACATTTCAACTTAATGAGATCTATCTCCCTACAAAATTCATGTTGAAATCTCTTATAGTTTTGGAGCTATGTCCCGGACAAAGTTCAAAGTATAAGAATGAACAAAGAGCAGTAACGTCAAAATTAGGCAAGATAGAGTTATAGTTCTTTGACACTGCACTTCTATCCAAAAATAGTTGTGAAATCCGACTTCAAATAACGAAGTTATGGGCCGGACACGATTTTGCTGCAAGGTCATGCTGTGACCTTGACCTTCAAGGTAGTGACCAAAATGTTGATTGCGACACGTCGTCGCAATATGGTGATCATTTCTGTGAAATAGTTGAAAAATCGGATTTCAAAAAACGACGTTATGGACCGGACACGATTTGCTGCAATAGCATGCTGTGACTTTGACCTTAAAGGTTGAGACCCAAATGTTGCGCGCGACACGTCGTCTCAATATGTTGATCATTTCTGTGAAATAGTTGTGAAATCCGACTTCAAATAATGAAGTTATGTGCCGGACACGATTTTGCTGCAAGGTCATGCTGTGACCTTGACCATCAGGGTAGCGACCCAAATGTTGCGCGCGACACGTCGTCTCAATAAAGTGATTACTTCTGTGAAATAGTTGTTGTAAAATCCGACTTCAAATAACGAAGTTATCTGCGGATGTTTCAAAATTCAAAATTGTTCATAGTAAATGTTGAATTCTCCTTAAGCCGGTGCTAGGGGACGTGGACGGTAGTTTGCATTTAATAGTACCGTCCATGAACAGGCTCAATCAAACCGAGCCGGCAACATTTTCAATTATGCCGTGTTCGGCTTTCTTTAGGGATTCTTATTTTCTGTTTTTATGGGCCGGGCACGAATTCGGGAATTACGTACGGACGGACTGACGGACGGTCGAAATGGATAAAGGGACAATTTCTTTTGTTATTTTCTAGTGTTAAATAGAGGTTCAATGGCCTCTTACTATTTTGTTACGGAGTGAACTCTATTGTTCTCTTTTGTTCTGTTTACAATAAGATCTCTATCCCTATTCGGTTGTGCTGACGGACGGACGGACAACCAGGCGACTATATGCTACCACAAAATCTTTTACTGGTACATGTCCAATACAAAATACAGACGTTAACGTTTTATTTGTTTACTGTAAGTGCAGAGTTTTTAAAGTGTTTTTCCCCATTTCATTTAGCTATCTCACAATGTGAATACGCAAAAAAGCGCGTATTGATATTTCTTTATTCATACAGGATCCACTTTCGTTTTGATATGTTTGTTTCCTTTTTGTTGTTTTCTGGCATCTCCGTGTCCCTAGCAACCACATGTTTGTCCAAAGAAAATATTAATAGAGCGATCTATGATCACATGTGTCGCATCATGATGGCCACTTGCATGTGTCAACTATTGTGTAGAATGAGACACAAAAAATGAACAGGACATTTTTTCATTCAAGGGACATAACACGGTCAAACAATTATTCGACCAGGTAACCCTATGTACACAAGTTCTTGAGCTACAAAACAAATAAGTTTATTTCAAAACAATTCAGTAAATTTTAATTGAAATTGCATTCGGGTTATTAAAGAAGTATTCCTGGCGGATTTAACTTAATACAGGACTGGAGCAGTACCTAAGAACGCTTGCAGAACTCATAATTACAAAATAGACAATTATCGTTTTTTTTGTTTTGTTTTTTTTCCCGCCGATTCTTACATTATTTATTCATTATCATACATGAATCGGTGTGATAAGATGAAATATACCTTTTAAAAGTTCATTCCATTGGGTGAAAAGGCAACATTTTAGCATTTTAGTATTCAAGCGCCCTGTCAGGTATATACCGGAACACGGTATTTAGTGTGGTGGTCTTATCTTTTTTGACAAATTTTAGAAATAAAAATCTTTAAAAGGCCAACTCTGAAAAAAATCATTGAACAAAAAAGAAAAATGCCGACTATACGCACAACAATATTTGTTACTGATAATTCCTGTTTGGGTGACATTGAACCATTAGTTTTTGAATAGAAGTCTAGACAAGCTTCTTTGTAGATGGCAGCACACACAAAAACAACCTTTTGAATTGGAGGACCATAACTCGGCCATAAAACATTCAAGCGAAGAACCCATGTACTGTGCTTAAAGACTTCAGCTACAGATCAATACTATATGTTCCATTGAAATTGCATTAGTGGTATAAAAGGAGTAGTCCGAATGTCTCTCCCCTCTTTGTGTACAACACAACAAGTTTTTTGTTTTCTAGTATACTTATCATACAAAATCTTGTATAATGTTGTATTGTGATGTTTATCATGTCTTTGTGTTTATTCATTTCATAACATTGTCTGTTTTGTTTATGTGTATTTGCACTTGATGTTCTTCTATAAATGTTGTGTATTATGCATGCTGCTCTCCTATGATAGAGGTAATAAAGAATCTATTTATCTATCTATAATATTTCAATGTTAACTAGCAAATATGCGAGTTGAACGCACATTTATACACCGTGTATCTCCAGTAACGCCGGAATGTGAAAATAACGCACGATTCGTTCAACAAGAAAAACAGAATTGTGCAATAAATAAAAATGTTTAGTAAATGTCACTTGCCTTAAAAACCGAAATTATACTGTATAATATGCATTGTTGTACTTATAAGAGTCGACAAAAAGGCAAAATCTCGCACAAAACGTCAAGCCATCATTTGCACGAATGATCTTGAAAAGTAAGGAATTTTGTTGAAGGATAAAGAGCATTGTCTTCGCAGCCGTATGCGGTTGTTCATTTTTTCTGTTCGGTAAAATAAAAGATATATTGGCCAGTTTACTTACCGCGTTGGAAATCCTGTCAGGTAGCCGCCATTTCTTGCACAATTCTGCTTTACTTATTGCACGAATCGTGCGTTACTTTCATATTCCGGCGTTACTGGATATACACGGTGTTATAGTGTGAAGCGTTTATTTTTTTGATGTTGTTTTGAAGGGCGGTTTGTTGATTCGTTGAAGTTGGTTGAATTTAATTGCTGTGATCTTAAATTGGTTGTAATTAGTTGTTTTGGTTGTTGTCTTTTATTTGGTTGTTGATTTTTGTCTGTTTGGTAAGAAATATTTGATTGATATTGGTTGAATTTGGGTCGCCCGGGTCAAAGTCAAATGCTCTACCTATTTAGCTAACCGGACGATTTAGAGCTTTTAATAGCATCACCAAATCTTTAAAATGCAGATATATCGATAACAAATTTGCATTTGCTTTATATATTTTATAAAACGATGTAGAATTGTCTAAATACTGATAGATTGTCATCATTCCTGAGGTTAATTTTAATAATGGTGTTTTCATAGTACCTTGGTATAACCGGTTTTACACTGTTGATTTAATACATTATTCTTGTATATGTATTTAGCACATTTATGAACTGTCTACATCTATCTTATTCATGCTCCCACCCCCTGCAAAACAAAATGTTTTATACTAAAAAACATTCAACCAGAAAACACGTGCGATTTGCGCAAGTACCACGGTGTCAAGTGTATACGCATCCTTTTTCCGTGTACCGTCGATAATTTATCATCCTGCGCGCAGTGCTCACCGTATCATTTTAGACAAAACAAACACTTTAACACAACATGCATGATGGAAAATGATCTGAAAGTCACACGTTTGAAGTAAGTGTATTCATTAAAGTGTGTCTACGGAATATTTTGATCATTGAAGCTTATGTCTTTAGCTAGTTTTTATCAAAGACTTTTACGATTTCTTTGTTTTAATGAAAACAGCTAGAGCTGGCTTGGGGAAAATGAGCATTTGGAAAATTTCTAAAAGAGATAATTATGTTGTCAATCAAAATATTTATTTAATATAACTGTTAGCATCAAAGATATATATACACAGACTCTTGCACGCAAATTTAAGCCGTTAAATATCTTTAAAAAAAGTCATAAAAGTGTGACAACTGACCGAGTTCTTGGTACCGTATCATGGGTCCGCACCGAAAATTGTGACACCGTATACATTAGCGCTGGACTTGCACCGTATCATTATGATAAACCTTATGTTGAAAAATCTTATTTGTATTTATTTATTGTTGTCCATCTAGACGAGACCTGTAGATGTATATTTATTATTTTTAAACCAGAGGAAAATGCATAAATAGAAGCAAGCCTGGTTCTTTTGTGTGCCCGGCGTAAATACGTGGGACCACGGTCATATTCGAAAGAATTCGAGTCGATACTTTATTATTAAGATCAGTTCGATTAACACAACTTGAGTACAAATCGCTAACATTCTTGTACATGTAAAGAAGCAAGTTTTTAGTGAAAATGTTATGTATATTTAACACAAATATGGATATATAATTGTCACCATTTTATACATACTCTTTGAGATAGTGCTTACGGAGAGAGTTTAAAAAAAATTGAAACGTCTGACTTGGAATTCTGGCATCGCTTGTCAAGACTCGAACCCCGCCAGCATGGCCATGTTTCATTGGGCAAGAAACTTACATTGTTGTGCTTAAAGTTATCTATAAGTTTTATAATTATAGTCTATCAATAACTGGAACTACAAGGAAAAATACAAGAATGCCGACACAGACATGTAATCGATACAGTACGAGTTTTCCTTCAAAAGTGTCTTCTTACAGACATAAGAAGACAGTTTGAAGAAAATACGAGTAACTGTATCTGAATTATACGACATTTAATTGTAAAGAACCGATAAATTAATAAACACATTTAATTATAAATAGATCTATGTATGTTCACGTTGAAAATATAAAACTATAGAAACTATTTGCATTTAAGCTTTGGGCAGTGAAAGGTGTAGGTAAATTGTATTCGCACGGAACTTTCGTGCACTTAATCAATCGGACATAATTCACTTTCATTTGTGATAAACAATGGTAAAATGGCTGCCATCAATTAAAAGAATGTCAAATTTACTAAAATTGATAATGCCAGTCAACATTGAAATCGTCTCTAACTTGTATTGCGTCAATGTTGTACGGATTACGTTTTGGACCCCAGATTTAGTAAGTTTCCTTATTCACATTCTTACCTTAACGCATTGTTCAGCCGTTTATGGCAGTTGTTTTTTACTTGATTTTTATGTGCGTGGGCGGTGGGTACAGTAAATGTCACTTTAATGTTGTTTTTACAGAATGTCAGACGATATAAAAAAAAACAACAACTAAGTGTTGTACCATCTTCCAACGAATAACTGTTAGTTTCGTCAATGCTAAAATCAACAGTTACTTTGTTCCTGGAAATGGCCGTCCAATTTCTCGATAAACTGGATTATCTCATGAGATGCGCACTACTTTCCAACTGTTTCTATAGTGTCCTGTTTGAGACAGTTAAAATATCGCGTGTTAAGATTCACTAAATCTCTTGTTTTAGCTCCAATATTCGAAAAATAGGGAGAGCTATTGTAATTGTGAATTTTGACAGAACTATCGCGCTTATTGAAAAATCTTAAGGCTCTATAAAAATACAGAAAGGCGGACACAACTTTAAGAAAAAATCCTGCTTATCAATAGCAGTCCTTTAAATGGCCCAAGATGGACACCGTATATTTCATTTGTACTAAATCCATGTGGAAAGTAACGGTTATTTAAAAGTGTCTTCTTACTATAGTGGCTGATTTGGAATGCTCTTGTGCGTTAACACGCTAGCGCCAACACGACAAAGCGCCAAGCGGTGCATTGTCGGGCTTTCGTCTTGTCGTCATGTCGCTAACGATGTACGCCAAACGGTGCGTTGTCGTGCGGCGTGTTGTCGCAATGTCACATTGTCGCTCGGTTTAAATCGAAGGATTGGCTTATAAGCCAAGCGACAGGGCGACATCACGGCTCACGACCACGCGCCGTTTGGCGTGCTTCACTAGAGACAGGACGACAAGACGAGAGCGCGACAACGCGCTGTTTGGCGCTTTGTCGTGTTGTCGCTAGCGACAAGACGAAAAGGCGATAACGATACCGACAACGCAACCAGTAATGTACCAAATGAGCCCACCATATCTTACAGACGTAAGAAGACACATTTTGAATAGCTCTGCTGGGGGTATGGTCGTATAATAAATAATACAAGAAGGATAGCTCAAGCACATAGTTGCCACCTTTCTTAAATTCAGTAAAATGCGTAAGTTACGATGCCCAGTCAATTAGTTAAGTAACTAAAATTCAAATGTAAAAAAGAAATACTATTTTAGAAATATGACTTTGGCTTGCTTGTGTGTTGTATTAACAAATTTGAGAGTAAAAGTTTAATTACTGATATCAGCAAATATTATGCGATTCCCGAGTTGAACTCCACAACAGACATTAAATGCAACTGCTACGAAAGCATAGAATTTCAATAAAAAATTACCTTTTACACGGTGATAGGGCGATTACCACAACTTTTCCGCGCAACGTCAAAATATCGTCCTTCTGACCGAGACACCGTATATTTCTGGACAAAATATTAATGGCGGGATAAACAAATTCCAGGTAATAGCTTACAAAATATCTTACTGCTGGACATTGCAAGATTATGCCAATTGTTTAAGTATTCCATCGAATTTCTGAGACAATTTATTGTTAATCTAGCACAATACAAATCACACAAAAACACATACTTCGAAGAAATAGTGTTTACAAAAGATCGTGTGTACCTCAACATGACTCGTACATGTCACAAAAAACATGTGTTATAACGACGATGTCTTTGTTCTATGACATAACGAGCTCGTATATTTATTATGGTTAACCCTAAGTTCAAGTTCCATACAAAATTGTGTGTTTCTATCGTAAATTTCAGGGAATATTTGTTGAAAAAAGGCCAACTGACCCGAATATTGGAGCACCGTACAATACTGAATAAAAACACCGCATTCTTTTTCCGTTAGACCGATAAATACTGGAACCGTCTTCTTTTGAATTATACAATAATCTTATAAATATGTTTCATAATTTTTATTTGATGAAAGTTTGATGAAAGATTGTTTACTTGCTGTTATGTTATGTCATACGTTATGTTATGGAAAATTTCTGAAGGTCTGGTCTGTGTAAATACTACCAGTTAGATAAGTGCAATGGTATCTATATATAGATAAGGATGTCTTTCCTTTTCGAACTTATTCAAACTGATAAACCCAACATGGAAAGATTGAAGTTCTTGGCAGACTAAACCATCAAACAACACCGAGAAACAAAAGGAATGAACTATTTGTTAATGGGAATTTCTTATTGCATACTAATTTGATAAAGTTGCAAAAATCATAACACAAATTTTCATGGTGTAGTTTTGCAGGAACCCGGGCAATATTTCCATAATATCTTCAGTCATCGTCTCCAATGTGCCTTTTTAAACAATCTTTTGCAAAAGTGACTTCATATTCTTTTTCTTATGTGGTGCGTTACGCATATCATCCTGAAATACAGGGAGGCGCTGATCCATTGGCGTACTGCTGATATCAGAAGACTTAGTTGGGCGCTCTCCAGTTGCTGCAGTATCTGCAGCTTTGCCAATTTCGCACGTTGCTTTGGCTTTTTCAGACATAAGTTTGAACGTCATCTTTTTCTGAAAGCAAACATTAATATAAAAAATCAACGGTGCTAAAAAATGCGGTGATTTTAAGGAGGAATAATGCGGTGCCCTAATCTTATGATTGACAAAGTTGTGCGGTGCCTTAAAATACACACGTGGAAACATAAAAATCATACCAAATATACAAAAAACGGGTAATTTATGTATTGTAACTTGTTCAGACGACAATAATGTACATATTTATATTGTATTTTGACCAGTTATATGAACTGAACGGACTAGAAATACGTAATATTTCGTAATCAAAGCAAGATTTTTTTCAGTATGCCCTAAATGTTTTCACTATCCTCACTTAATTAATGAAGCATTTTGCATGTAGTAAAGATAAATAAGTTTCAAATTAAATGGCACATTCGATGAAAAAAGAAAAAATGATGATTTTACCTTGTTTTGAGCAAAGTATATGCTGTTTTCGTCTCGGTTACAGGCTTGCTGTCCATTTTGTACCACAGAAATATACGGTGTCTCGGGCAGAAGTAAGATATTTTGACGTTGCGCGGAAAAGTTGTGGTAATCGCCCTATCACCGTGTTTTTTAAAAAACTATAGAGTTCCAGATTGCTTCCAGGCCAAGGTAATCCACTTCCCCGCTTACCCTTACCGATAACCAAACATTTACCTTTTCTTATCAATCCTACAATAAAAAATAACATACCCCAAGAAAAAAATATATAAAAAACACGGTTAACACATTTTAAAGTACATGTATGCAGTATTACCGCGCAAAAAGAAGCGGTGCCATGGTTCTGCATGATGCGGAACCATGTTTATCAATTTTTTCTTGATTTAACAAAAATATTTTGCATTATTTGTATAAAATTGGTATGTTATCAGCTTGTATCAATGCTTGTTGTGATCATTTGCCATATGATACTTCTTCCGACAACTTTACATTCGGAAAAGGATGAAAAATGTTCGCATCGAGAACAAAAATGTTTCACATGTATAAAAGTGTTTTTGTGAGTTTCAGGTTATGATAGACACATATTGTTGCAAAATATTTTGCACACATAGACGAATTATTCAAAACGTCCCGGAAGTTCCGTGGTGTATGCAAACTCTCTAAATACAATCAATTTAAGTAAGAAATTTTCGCATTTTTGAAGTTACCTCTTGCACTTTTCAGAAGATTACGTAAGAATGATACGGTGCTGCGCGTAGGATGATATATTAGATCGGCGGTACGCGGACAAATGATGCGTTTAACCTTGATACCGTGAGTACTCGAACTACAAATAAGTGTAGGATATCGACCGAGTACGAGGTCTTTCTGTTAGGAAAGACCTGGTCACGAATTTCATGTGACACCGAGAGCGCGTAGCGTAGGTGAAAGGCGCGATTTAATAAATGTTAAATGTGTTCTAACTTTTGAAATGCTATCCATTTATTTTATTCTAAGATTTAATATAGGAATGTTAGAATAATTGCTTAGTGCATTCAATAAACATTATCTTGTGTAAAAAATGTATCCAGATTTCGTAAGACAGAAATATTAAGACAATCATAATCTATTATACATTTATTTTCATTTTCAATTTTGGATTACATTTCATGTTTTCCTTTCTACGCATAGGCAGGTCTATTATTTCACGTGTTTTTCATGACCGGGTCTGTCTGCAAAAGATTGACCTCATAACGGACTTTCTTTTGTTTAAACAGGTCTATCCGAAAAATAAAGACCTGTCACAAACAATAGAGGAGGTGTGTAAATACTGTAAAGTTTCACTACACACATGAGCCGCGCCATGACAAAACCAACATAATGGGTTTGCGAACAGCATGGATCCAGCATGGATCCAGACCAGCATGCGCATCCACGCAGTCTGATCAGGATCCATGCTGTTTGCTATCAGTTTTTCTACTTGTTATAGGGTTTGTAAGACTTTATTGTTCACGAGAACAAAAATATATTTGAATACATTGAATAAATCAAATCCGAAAGACAAACAAATAAAAACATACAATATTGTTTTAAGAACTTCTATATCAAATGAAAAAGATTGACCTTAATCATGCACCATTATTTACAAAAAAAAACAACATATTTAAATGCAATAGTTTATAATTTAATTCTTTAAAGCTTGTAAATGTACAAGCATATGTGTTCTCATATTTCCCTTCCTGTTAAACCGTTAACCGCAAACCTCACATTCAAACGGCTTCTCTCCTGTATGTAGGTGACGAGATAAACCGGAAGAAGATGGGAACGGTCGGCTGCATATAGGACACACGTGCTTCAATGACGGTTTCTGAATGTCGTCATTTCCGGTACCTCTAGAATCGTTCACAGAGTCTACAAAACAAGAAAAGTAACGTTGTAATTTGACTATTCCATGTAAAAATTATCAAAACTAGAAAATGTAACAGTACATTTATAATAATATAACGATATAATATGGAATTTTATATAATCAAAGTCATTTGAATAATCAAATGCAAAGAAAACGATGTGGGTTAGTCAATCACCATTAACAAATTAATATGTATTCATAGAGTTATGACATGCACTTCTAAGGCTTTTCTAGCGACGGTAAGCGTGCAGTTACATAATGCTTATATTTAAATTATAACGTTACATGTGGATGAAGAGAAATATTATTCCATTCAGCTTTCTATATGTTATATACCGGTATTTTTTTCAGTGAAAAAAAAACTTTATCAATTTCTCTCTCGGTGGAAACATACCTTTATTTCTATGTGAAATATTTACTACGATATTTTTGTAACAGTTACATACATCTAGTGCATATTGATACGTGACCTGTCTAATTCTTATTATCAGATTAGTGAATACAAATAAGAATTTCACCACAGCATATTTGTTAACAGAAGAGCACATATCAATGTTTGCGGTAAAATCTATTGCTATTTAAATAAAAGGTCAAAGTAGGAATCTATCAATATTTTTCTTAGAGAAATATAAACTTATCATTTTATCTATATTCTATTTTTCAGCAAAAATATTTTATTTTTTTAAGCAGAAAGCATACTTTAAAATTTAATCTCACTGAAATAATCTTTTTTAACCCTCATAAACTGATATGTAACCAATATTTCTTTCAGTCTACACTCTTGTGTTGAGTTTAGACAGTCCATCATAGTTTTCGATAAGCCCTCTATAATTTACAATATTTCACGGTTTCCCATTGTTATTTCATTCCAGTCCATAGTTTAGTTTATGCTTTAATAAGTCTACAACATATTTTGTTTCATGCATATTTTATTACATTGCACGGTTTTCACGTGTTTTGTACCAGTGTGTAGGTAATATATTCGGTGTTTTACTAATTGTTTCTCACTCGAGCAGTATTTGACAGCTTTTAACACGTTCTTTAGAGTTATTTAGAATACTATGTCGCGGGAAAATTCGCCACCACGTGCAAGTTTTTCAACAGTTTCCAAGGGAAGAAGTTGTCTCCGAATTGAAGGGTTATTTTGATGACAAATTTAGTTCGCTTCAACGTGATTTGAAACGTGATGCTGAGTGGACTGTTTCTTCAGCGACAAAGAAGTAAAAAAGGATTCTTTAATTTCATTCAAGTCTTATCAGAACAGGAAACAGTTCCGAGTTCAATAACACTGTTTTAGACTTACTTGACAATATTGATAAGGCAGTTTCATACAGAGAGGCGTCTAAAGCTAAGGACTTTCTTGCTGAAGCTAAGGATGCTATAACTCATAGAAATAAATTGATACGTATTGCTGACGGTTCAGATCTTGGGTGGTCTACCATAAATGAGTACGAGTTACTGGAAGTAGCGTCTGATTCAGATGATGATAAAGAATTCGTCGTGCTGAAGAGCGCGCTAAAAAGAAGGCTGATAGAAAATGCTTATTTTTAATGATAACAGTTTTTGCTAGTTCTTTTCGTAACAACAGAATTTCCAGAGCCGCAGAAGGACGTCGTTTTGGTCACGGAGACGTGGAAGGACGACGTTACGTTTCAGGCAGACTTGGAAGGACGACGCTCCTCTCTTGGATACCTGGAAGGACGACGTTTTGTTCCGGGAGAAGTCATTTGTTTCCAGTGTGGCAAGAAGGGCATTATGCCAATTTCTGTTCCTCACACCGAAGAGCTATCATGGTGCAGCAATCTAGGAACAAAACAGCTTCAGCAGCAGCAACTAATTCTGATGCCACCCAACTCCTCGCACCAGAAGACAACAAACAAGAATGATATGTGTGTAAGACTATCGAAATATGATAAGTATTTACAATTTTTGTCAGTTAGATGAATGTACTGTTTGCGAATTACAAAGAATCTCAAGTAACTGTACAAACAAACTCTGTTAAAGGTAGATTAAAAAGTTGTATTTCGTTTGGAAGGACACTATTCGGCCTTCTAACAATGAAATAATTTCTTTTATAGAACAAGGTTATGTTATTCCGTTTGTTGACAAACCTCCTTTTTTTTATTTAAAGAATAACAAGTCGGCTTTAAAGAACAAAGAATTTGTAGATTCAGCTTTACAGGATCTGTTAGATAAAAAGTGTGTGTATGAAACAATGTTTAAGCCATATAACATTAATCCATTATCTGTTGCCGAAAATTCGTCTGGCAAGAAACGTCTCATTTTAGAATTTTTTGGTACGGAACATTTCACTAGTAGAGTGCTTGTTATACGCAATATTGTAGGGGAGATAACTGTAAAATGGGTTTTAATTTAACACTCGTTTATTATTACCTTTGTATATTTTTGTCAATTTGCAGGCTTGTTTGATTCATGTAGATGGAAAGACTTAACAGACACATGCAACAGTTCTGGTCTTCCGATGTCCGTTGTTTCAGAAGTAAAACGCACTATTTTGGGTAGCAGAGAACATAGTACAGTGAAAAATTATATGTATGCTTTTGAAAATTTTTGTAATTGGTGCGATAAATGCAAGTTATTTTTTTTGCCAGCTTTGCCTGTCACAATCGCGCTTTATTTAGTTTCGCTTATTCAGATGAATACATATTCATGCGGGAAATCTAAGTTAAATCAAAATTTCTATGCTATAAATTGGGCGCATGAAACTGCGTATTTTAAAGAAAATCCTTGTCAAGATAGATGGATTATATTATGTTTAGAAGGCTGTATAAGAAAGATTTCGAGGCTTGTACAGAAAAAGAGCCTAATACTCCTGATGTGCTGAAATTACTCATTAAACGTTTTGTTTCTGAAAAGTGTTCATTGGCAGATTTAAGAATTGTTACATTGTTTGTGATTTGTTTTGCTTTGTTTTCAGAAGGTCTTTATTTAAAACGTTGTCACATTGATTTCAAAGATCATTGTTCATTATATATTGAAAATGCCAAACAGATTTATATAGAGAAGGAAATTATGTAGTTTTGGCAAAAACTGGAAAGTTTTCATGCCCGGTGCAATTATTACATAGATATATTACAGAGGCTGGTTTGATTGAATGTTATGATCAGTTTATTTTAGAGCTGTAGTGTTGTGTAAAAAGTCTAACAAGTATGTATTAAAACGTAAAAATGCTCCACTTTCTTACTCGAGAACACGGGAACTTTTTTAATCAAAAAACTTACTTCGATAGGACTAGAAAGTCATCAATACGGTTTGCATTCACTAAGGTCAGGTGGAGCTCTTATTTGTGCTAATTCTGGTACTAATGATAGACTGTGGAAAAAACATGGACGTTGGCGTTCAGAGACAGGTAAAGATGGATATGTTGAAGACAGTTTGAAAACAACGTTTGTCTGTGTCACTAAATCTTAACATTTAATGAATTCGTGCAGCTTATGTTGAATAACTTTTTATAATATGAAGTGATTATATGCTTGTCATTATATTCAGTCAATGATCGATTTAATTGTGGAATAAAATACTAGTTTTATAATCTTATATTTTGTGTAAGTGTTATATAGATTTATCATGAGTAATCATTGGTGTGATTTGACAAGGCTTCATACAGACGACAACAGATATAATTATACTATTTTAAGATAAGTATTATTTTTAAATATTAATTATTCATTTGATATCATTATTTCAATTGTTAATTATTATACATATTCTGTTATGTTTTGTTTATATTAAATATATTTATTTCTACATCAGTTAATGAGTGTACATGTTTATTGAGATAATTTAATTTTGCTGAAAAGGCTTTTACTTTTCAGTTTTTAAATCGTGGAATATAAAATTGTTTGTTAGAATTTTTCAGGTGATCAACTTATATTTTGTCGTTGTTGTTTATTTTTTGTGTTTTGTTTTTATAGCGTCATACGATGATTGACATGGGATTTTGACGTTTGTCATGAAAATGGGAAGATCTATTGTGTTTGCAAGTTACCAAGGGCTTTTGATTCCAATTCTTGTTAACGATTCATCGTCATGGATGAAATACAAAATGCTTGCAATCTTCTCCAGCACACAAATTTGCAGATAAGTATTTATTTTCAAAGTTGATTTAATGCTGAGATAGCTTACCAATTTTATCGTGATGGTGAGATAGCTCACCGAATTGTTTTCTGATGCTGAGATAGCTCACGATTTATTTTGTGATGCTGAGATAGCTCACCGATTTGTTTTTGTGAAGCTGAGATAGCTCACTGATTATATTTTGTGATGCTGAGATAGCTCACCGATTTGTTTTGTGATGCTGAGATAGCTCACCGATTTGTTTTGTGATGCTGAGATAGCTCAACCGATTTGTTTTGTGATGCTGAGATAGCTCACCGATTTGTTTTGTGATGCTGAGATAGCTCACCGATTTGTTTTGTGATGCTGAGATAGCTCTATGATTTATTTTGTGATGCTGAGATAGCTCACCGATTTATTTTGTGATGCTGAGATAGCTCACCGATTTGTTTTGTGATGCTGAGATAGCTCACCGATTTGTTTTGTGATGCTGAGATAGCTCACCGATTTGTTTTGTTATGCTGAGATAGCACACTGATTTATTTTTGTGATGCTAAGATAGTTCATCCATTTGTTTAGTGATGTTGGGAAAGGGTCCTTGTTTTTTTTTTTTTTTTTTTTTTTTTTTTTTTTTTTTTTTTTTTTTTTTTTTTTTTTTTTTTTTTTTTTTTTTTTTTTTTTTTTTTTTTTTTTTTTTTTTTTTTTTTTTTTTTTTTTTTTTTTTTTTTTTTTTTTTTTTTTTTTTTTTTTTTTTTTTTTTTTTTTTTTTTTTTTTTTTTTTTTTTTTTTTTTTTTTTTTTTTTTTTTTTTTTTTTTTTTTTTTTTTTTTTTTTTTTTTTTTTTTTTTTTTTTTTTTTTTTTTTTTTTTTTTTTTTTTTTTTTTTTTGTTTTTTTTTTTTTTTTTTTTTTTTTTTTTTTTTTTTTTTTTTTTTTTTTTTTTTTTTTTTTTTTTTTTTTTTTTTTTTTTTTTTTTTTTTTTTTTTTTTTTTTTTTTTTTTTTTTTTTTTTTTTTTTAATTTTCAAATTTTTAACTGCGGTCAAAAAAAAAAGGCAAAAAAAATTCTTTTTGTTTTTTTCGTCAAAAATTAAAAATTATCAATTTGGAAAAAACCCGTTTTTATGAAAGAATTAAATTTCTTTCAACTAAAATTTTAAAAAACCCCAAATTTCCAAAATTCCACCTAACCCCGAAAACTTTAAAAAAAAATGTTTTGTTTTGCATTTATTGTTTTGGACTTTATAATTTCCACACTTTATTTGTTTTAAATTGGTTTCTATTGCTCGATTGAAAGTTGTCAAATACAATGCCTAAATCCTATTCTGTTGTTTTGGTTTCTTTCTAGTAAGATTATAACATGGGATAAGTGAATAATTGTTTTACTCACGACACAGAGTGAGTAAATAAAATTATTCACGTTTCCCATTGTTATTTCATTCCAGTCCATAGTTTAGTTTATGCTTTAATAAGTCCTACAACATATTTTGTTTCATGCATATTTCATTACATTGCACGGTTTCACGTGTTTTGTACCAGTGTGTAGGTATATATTCGGTGTTTTACTATTGTTTCACACTCGAGGCAGTATTTGACAGCTTTTAACAAGTTCTTTAGAGTTATAGTTATTCCCTCTTCCCGCCCTCCAAGTTTCTAAGAAAGGATGCTATTAGTGGTTTTCAGAGTATCGTTATAAAAATTATGTTTTCATTTATCATTATTAATATAGTTTCAGTATATTTCAGGTTTATCGTTGGACGAATATGCATATGGCTTTCCGAATTCAGCTATACAAGAAACTGTACTAGGATGATAACTTGAGCCTTTGTTTACATAACAAAGACCAATAACAATGCAAAAAATAGGTTAGGCAGATCAATGCCACAACCTATAAAAATGAAAATAAAACTACATATTAGCATGTGACTTGTTAGCGCAGTAGGTAGGGGCAACCGTGTCAGTATTGTGTTTTACCCGTACAGGCAGAAGTTCGACTACTGCAGTACGACACATTTTTTTTTACTTCAGAACAGCCAATTTTTTCAGAAAACAAGGTTGACCGTTTTTTTTATATACATACATGAATATGATATCAAATATTTTATTACACTGCGATCGAAAAATACAAAAAGAAAATAATAGAAGGGAATTAAAAAAAAATATATATACTATATGATATATATTATAAGAAGAAAACAAAAAGGAAAACAAAAAATAAATAAAGAATAATGATAAAAAACAGAGTAAGAAGAAAAAAACTGTGATTATGAAATGACACTAATTGCGGTTCGAACCTAAGAGTACAAAACACTAAAACAAAAAGTTACAATTACTCCGACCTACCGACAGAGCCATAACGGTAATACACAAATGCTTTTGTAAGAATAATGCTATATAGTATATGTAAGTGTTTACTTTTACGATATCGGATAATAATCCGGGTAACCCCGTTTTTCGACTTTCCCATGTACCGTTAAGACCAAATTATCATCTTAGGACAGTACTATCTACAGGATCCAATGGAACTGTTGTATACCTGAAGAGATTTTAACACGATCCAAACTACATGAATTTATTTGTTGAAAGTTGTCAAATACAATGCCTAAATCCTATTCTGTTGTTTTGGTTTCTTTCTTGTAAGATAATAACATGGGATAAGTGAATAATTGTTTTACTCACGACACAGAGTGAGTAATAAATACTTTACTTACATAATTATAAGCTACCAATACCTTTGAAAATAATCAATAAGTGCTAACCGAGATAATAGAAAATAACCTAAGGAAAATGATTATTTTACCGTACGATTAACAAGTTAGCCATTTCACTCTAGTCACCTATTAGAGAAACAGTCTGTCTGTAAACTATGAACAATTTAATTTACATAACGGTTAAATATAATTTAGCTTATTAAAAAAATCTTTTTTAATACACTACGACTTCATGATGTAAAATCAATGATAAAACATTTCCTTAGACACTCAAATATTCTTAGTTTCCCAATGTGAGCATGTACGTCATCAATCTTAAACGACATAATTCTACATATGAGTTTTATATAGGCAACGCCAGCAGGACTAAAAAATACGTTGCATAGAGACGCAAGCAGGACTGAAATACGTTGCATAGAGACGCAAGCAGGACTGAAATACGTTGCATAGAGACGCCAGTAGGACTGAAATACGTTGCATAGAGACGCAAGCAGAACTGAAATACGTTGCATAGAGACGCCAGTAGGACTGAAATACGTTGCATAGAGACGCCAGCAGGACTGAAATACGTTGCATAGAGACGCCAGCAGGACTGAAATACGTTGCATAGAGACGCCAGCAGGACTGAAATACGTTGCATAGAGACGCCAGCAGGACTGAAATACGTTGCATAGAGACGCCAGCAGGAAGAATGACGTTGTATAGAGACTCCAGTAGGTTGAAAAGCGTTTCATAGAGAATGTAACCTTTATGCTTCATTCTTATAATTAATTTTATCAGGCGACGCTGAAAAGGCGTTGGCGCGCGCGAACGGCCACCTGAACAGAACATGAGATTTGAAACCATAACCCTCCGAGGGCAAAAAGATGAGATGTAAAATAACTTGAAGTTAGGTACCTAGAACCATTTACGTCCACTTATCTTAGTCTGCACATCATGTGAATATACTGAATATCAATTTTGTAACTAATATTCACTTCAAGTAGATATATTGACGCCATTTAAGAAATAAAATATGACGTAATTTCCGGGGGGAAGAACAGGTCAATGTTTGAAAAAGACGGTAATTAAAAAACAAAAATTAAATAAAATGTATTTTTGATCGATACAACATTTATTATGTATAATTATTTCTATTATGCGATTATATATGTTATGTGAAACATGTTTCTATAATATGTTATTGTACTTTATACAACTAAATATAAACATGTATATTTTGTAATGTAATATTACCTTAACAAGCTGCCATGACAATATGCTATTGTGTTTTTATATTCAATGTATTTATGAGTATGGGCCTGTTGCCTGAATGCAAATTTGAAGAAAAAGATAAGATAAAAATAAATAAATAAAGGTCTCTCCCATTTTCATCATGAAAGTTGCAAAACCAACTTGATAAATAATGTAGATACAAATGAAGGAAACACCTAGCAAACTGTTCAAATATTTATTTTTATTTATTTTTTTAGAAACAAGATTACAGGTCTTTTTTAAGTTTAAAAAAAAATGACACCCGAACAAATTTAAACGTATAAAATTACATGTACTTTTATCTTTACTAAAACAACTTGATTTCGGATAAGGAAAAGTCTTAATTCATTGAATTTTATGAACATTTTCCAAATGAGTTTCTAAATGTTGTTTCAAGACAAATTGTTTCAAGCAAAGTTCACAGTAATATTGTCTCTCTCCAGTATGTGATAACATATGTCTACGGAGATGTGACGGTGACTGCAGCAATTTCTCACATACGTGAAACATATTACTGTCCAATTTCCTTCCGTATCCTCTCTTTCTACTTCCGGACATTTTCTCCATGTTGTACATATCTGTAATGAAAACAACCAAAATTTCACCTGTTGTTTTAAATATATAAACCTTAATGCTATGTTCAGAGGAGTGCTGATCGCTAATGTTGTAAGAACTTCAACCCTTTTGCTATTTGTTGGGCTCAACCCTTTTGTTATTTGGTGGGCTTAACCCTTTTGCTATTTGTTGGGCTCATAAAATGTTTGCGAATGTTTTTTAATATTTTAAAGCTTAAAATGGATTTTTAACAGTTTCTGTTACATTTCACTTACAGTTTTACGTGAACTGTCTGGACATATGATTACAAGTATTAGATTAACGACACTCAGGAAAGTGTCAAATTAAAAGCATCAGAACATTCAGTTCGAAATATTTTAGCTTTAATGAGTACATTTCTAAATGTCTGACAATCGTTAACTGGCACTTTCTCTCAATAATTGACATAAACTGTACATATATGAAACATTTTAGTTAACAAGTAATGTGTGTATATTTTAAACATCCCTATCCTACATATAAACAAACAGGACGTCTGTGAAAAGTAAAACACTTCTATTATTGTGAAGAATGGTGACCATGTTTTTACAGCAGTGTAGACAGTTATAAAAACAAACCTATTAATGAAATTACAGAACTGATTATATTTGTGTTTCTTCAGTCTATATAAGGAATAATAACAAACCTATTAATGAAATTACAAAACTGATTATATTTGTGTTTCTTCAGTCTATATAAGGAATAATAACAAACCTATTAATGAAATTACAGAACTGATTATATTTGTGTTTCTTCAGTCTATATAAGGAATAATAACAAACCTATTAATGAAATTACAGAACTGATTATATTTGTGTTTCTTCAGTCTATATAAGGAATAATAACAAACCTATTAATGAAATTACAGAACTGATTATATTTGTGTTTCTTCAGTCTATATAAGGAATAATAACAAACCTATTAATGAAATTACAGAACTGATTATATTTGTGTTTCTTCAGTCTATATAAGGAATAAAAACAAACCCTATTAATGAAATTACAGAACTGATTATATTTGTGTTTCTTCAGTCTATATAAGGAATAAAAACAAACCTATTAATGAAATTACAGAACTGATTATATTTGTGTTTCTTCAGTCTATATAAGGAATAATAACAAACCTATTAATGAAATTACAGAACTGATTATATTTGTGTTTCTTCAGTCTATATAAGGAATAATAACAAACCTATTAATGAAATTACAGAACTGATTATATTTGTGTTTCTTCAGTCTATATAAGGAATAATAACAAAGCACAGCAAATATTTAGAACTACTTACAGAATAAATATTATCATCATAATGATGACTTTTGTTAGTGTTTTACAGACGATTCAAACTCATTTAAGAAGATTGTTCAAATAAATATAATCTAATAAGACAATCTTTACGGTTTTAGAAATTTGGGCATAAAGACGTTTTCATACGGAATTGAAACAAAATTTGACTTGCTGATTAAATAGATGACGTTAGCTGATTAAATAGATTACTTTTAAAAAAAATAGCTGATTAAATAGATTACTTTAGCTGATTAAATAGATGACTTTTGCTGATAAAATCAAGTGCAAACATCAATCATTTAAATATTCAAGCTGACTTGACAGATGTGTTATTAATACGGTAAGAAATCGTTATTTGTATAGAAAGTTATCCTTAAAGGCACATTTAATACCCCAGAAAGGCGTTTCTTCTTCTTCTTTTCTGTAGAAAGGACAAACATGCATTTTTTAAAGTTTTATAATATGTGAGATGCTTAGAACAAATTTGTGATAAAGGAAGAAAATGTAAACAAAATGTTAGTATGAAAAAGAATTATTTCCTCTAACTGTAAAATTATTCAGACGCAAAATATGGCCTAGAAATTTGGTCAAGGAGTAACTATTGGACATTGCCGGGTGGTTAGATACGTTGACTCCGACACACTTGCCCCTCATGGCTGTTGCATGGACTTTGTATTTATATATATGATGAAACTTTCCAGCAAACTTTCTGGAGTATTGACATAAAGGGGTGCCTGACAGTAAAGCAAGAAAGTCACCATATTACATATGATTACAAACCGAACAAAATAAAACAAACAAAAATCTGCCATTTTACATCATGTATATTACAAAAATGCAAATATCGTGCAAAATTGTAGTAGGTCGGTGTTATTTACAGGAACATATAAACAAACAAATATTGTTGCTGTTGGTTACATTGTCTTTTATAGAATAAATCATTTATTGTAATATTGCATGCAAAAGACTGATTTAGAAGTGAAAAACTGAGTTAGAGGTAAGAATCTTCGGAATAATATCGAGCAAATTATAAGTTAATTTAACACTGGAGTAAATAAAGTTCATTGAAACAGAAACAAGTGTGTACAGTTAACAATACGCCAGTGCAGATGCACAAAATACTTTATTGTTCACGAGAACAAAAATACATTTGAATACATTGAATAAATCAAATCCGAAAGACAAACAAACAAAACAATACATTATTGTATTTAGTACCACTATATCAAATGAAAAAGATTGACCTTAATCATGCAACATTATTTACAAAAAAAAACAAAACATATTTATATGCAATAGTTTATCATTTAATTCTTTAAAGCTTGTAAATGTACAATAGTCCAGTCATTCTAGCTCAAAATAGAGCCAAACCTCAAACAAATTGCAACAGAAAATATTTTGAGTGTTTTGAAACCCCAGACCTATATTGTATAACATATCAAAAGTCTAGAAAAATCTAAATTGGAGAATGTTTTCAAAAATTGAGATCAAATATATGGGTATCATTGTATTTATTTTTTTAATTTGAACTCAATGTAATACACACATACAATTTTCCAATCAGTTTTATATATAATATGCATAAAAATATAGCTTAATCTATCCCTATAGTAACATAAAGTAATCAAAAAGTTGTTTTTGTTTAAAGAAACTACTTTTACCTTTCTAAAATTTATTAATTAACTTAAGTGGGTGGGGTAATATTATATTTTTACATTTCTGTAGATCAACAATTTATTGAAAGCTCTATGTTATATGATATTCAACAGAAAATACATAATGGTTTACGTACATGTGAAAACTGTAAAGTTTCAACGTTTTATGAATTTAATTTACATTCCATCAATATTAAATGCATATATTGAAATATTTATATTAACATTGTACAGCTAGTGGGTGGGGTAATTTTATACAAAATAAAGAAACATTTAGGAAATTTATATTATCTATGATAATAATATTGAGTTTTATATTAACTTGAATACTTTCAAGCACATCTGTTGTATTTTTTTCTGAGTCATTATATAACATCATGACATTGGGTCAAAAGAGGTGACATTGACCTTTTGGAAGGTCAATTTCAAATATTTGATACATTTGAGCATAAAATGTAAAAAAAAAAAATATTTGCAAATTTTAATTTGTAAAATATCTTCGCTAAGCATAAGCACAAGAATGTCATGACTTTTACAAAGCGTCACTCGCTTCTGTAATTTCTGGTCGACCAATCTTTCACTTTTTATCACTAGATGGTAGCACCTGAAATTCTTCTGGTATATCTTTTCCAGTTCTGAAATTAGAGGAGCATAAACATGTTTCATGGTAAAGAGCATCGGTTACAAGCAAGTCGTGAACCTGTTCTATCCTTGCTCTCACTGTATCAGACAAACAGTCATTCCTCTGTATGCTTATATTCAAAATAGTAGTAAATATATTGTCCTTACTGGCAAAACATCACACTTCCTTGTTTTACCCTTACTTATAACAGATTGACCACAATATAAACAATGCTTTTTGTATGAAAACTTATCAGTCATTGATCTCAATGGTGTTAATGGTGGCATCAGTGTTGACTTTTTCTGTCTTAGTGTCTCTTTTAGTGTAATGTAGGTTACAGTACATCTTTCTACACTCAATGTGAATATATTATTCTGATCATTACTGTCATTTTATTTCTCACTGGCAGCATTTATTCCCTTGCATTCCTTTTCGTTGCCTTTAACTGTCTTTGTATGATCATCTGAAACAGCCGTTAACAAATCCGAAAGGAGTTCATCTTGAAAAAAATAAACAATAACTGATATTGTAAGATTTATAAAATCTGTTTTTTACATTATATGGAGGTTGATCCAGAATTACACAAAATTTATTTATAATTCTGATAACTTTTTTATGTTTTTTTCATTAAATTTATAAATGCGCAAAGATCGATGTTTCATCTATTTAATTGCCAAATGTAATTGATTATAAACATCCAGTACCGTCTCATGCCGCCTTAAATAACCATGGAGACACCACAGCAGCGCAACTCAAAGAACACGACGTTCGTTGAAATTTATAATACACCAAAGTGCCCGACACAAAAAGGGATCATGTCCAATATTTGCCGAATTTTAATGTAAAGCCTGCTAAAATTTTACGTCGTTTGAACATTGTATTATTGTGTAATCATTTGTAATTGCAACGTTTATTTATGCAAAAACGTCTTCATTTAGGCGTAGGAAAACGGCACTTTCATAAACATTTGTCAACTGTTTAGACAGCCTACCATAGAAACATCTAATATGATAAAAGAAATTCGACACAAGTATTTTGTTAGTCATGCATGCAAAACTTTTTGAGGGGTAAAGAAGTTTTTTTACCAGACTATTGGAGTAATTTTAAAGATAAATACATATCGTTTGCGGCATAGAAGAATACGCGTGAAGTTAACGTTCTCCGTCGCTGTGGCGATTGAAAAATACATATATGCTGTCATATGCGGCCTTGCACAATTTCAATGCGATTTAAAAACATGAAATCTAATTGACGATTATGTGTTGTTTTTCATACTTTATTTGTTTCCTTTTACATGCACTTTTTATCTAATTAAATTAAATGAATCATATATTTTATGCCTTCAACTTTAAGATGGTCATGTGTATGAATCACAGCAATTAAAGCAATTAGCAGTTCAATAGTCATAGGTTTAGGTTGTTAGTACACTTACAGTGAATGGCATCGGGAGGATTCCCTATGTATAAGAACAATAGAACATCAACCTTTCTTGCATAATGTGACAAATCCTATGTTTGCTTATATGGTAGGCATACTGTTTTTAATTATCATATTCTTGTTTCCTTGTAAAGAGGATATATTACGCAGTTATAAAGTGTTTGTTATATGAACTTCGAATAAATATTATTTAATTTATTGTTTAAATTCCGTGTATTTCTGGATCATCCCTTGTATTCTTGTATTCTGGTTATTGGTAGCTGATTACGTATTGTTTCAGTTATCCCAGAACAGTACGTGTTATTATAAGATGTATTTTTCCTAAAAGGCTTTCCTTAAAATGTTTTAGGTGTATTTATTTGATCAAAGTTGCTGATATGACACACTTTTCTTGCATATCAGACTGGCGTTTCCGTTAGTATTACCCATGCCGGAAATTTCATCTGGCATAGGGGGTCGGGCATGAGTCGCGTGCTGTACAATGACGTAATTTTACCGTTATGAATGAAGTTCTAATTTCATACGCTGTTGTACAAAAATAGCTTCGGTTGTAATGGCATAAATTCCCATTGAAAATTAAGATAAAGAATTCAAAATATAATGTTATATCGTAAAATATGCAAGAAAAAATATCTGACATATGTTTGCGGTTCGGATCGGAATATCCGTCCCGAGGTGACCCGCCCATTGGGCGGTAACAAGGCTTGCCGATTTATTATTATTTTCTAAGGTTTTAATCTAAAATTATAAAAATATTAAATACCTACTGGTTAAAGTGTTTGGAAGTAACGTAAAGATAAAGTCACATATTGAGTTTAAAAATGTCACCTTTCAATTTTAAGCATTTCTAATGCCCATCCGTGCATGCATTCAAAAATATTTGTACTGATATGTTACTATATGGAACTTATGACACACTTTAAAAGTTTGCTTATATGAAAAATATCATTAAAGTGATTTTGTGAAACAAATGTCTCAACTATGCATCTTTACCTTTAACTCGTATACATCACAGTGTCCTCAGAACACATGATCGGGCATACCCATTGGCTCTGGTGTGTTGATGAAATCTGTAACATAGAAATTACTTCAAGTTTGAAAGGATTAGAATCTTATTTTCATATTTACGTGAAATAAGGTTCTATAGAATACACAGATGTTTTTATTGTTACATGTATTTGCTTAAATTTTGATTTTAAAAGTGATAAAATTATACTATAGTCAACTTAGGTGTGCATTCCGAAAGAAATACTAATATATCGCTGTGAATTAATCTTATACACGTAATGCACTTTTTCAAATTCGCGCAGGTGCTATTGTATGCATAAAAGATTTTCTTTTAAATTATGGATCAACTGTGCATGTTTACCTTGAACTCATACACATCGCCAATCATGAACCATAACTAGAAATCACGTTTGTTTATTGATAAATTTTTCATGTCACCTTTTCATGTATAAATTTCTTCTATGTCTATTAAAAACTGAAAATAATTTCAGATATATTGAATTATGCATACGACGCTCTATTTCCTCCATGTTTAATATTCACTTAAACTAGTAAAAGATAATGTTTGATATTTGTGTTATATATGTAAAAATATTACAAATGTAAGCACAGGAAAGCAAACTTACTCATTTAGTGTACATTATAGTTTACTGGATTTTTTTTTTTTCAAAATCAAGCATACATCAATGAAGACTACCTCGGTACCCCTGAAATAATAATAACATTACATACATTATATATGTAAAACAATTTTAAATCAAAGCACAGAAGGTGCTGAATTTGTTTGGGTCTCAGAATGTAAGAAAGGTGCAGGTTGTGAGATTATATGTATAGTGCCACCAATGCTTTCCAGCGTTTTAATTGTAGTAAATTGGCTATAAGACTAATTGCAACACTGATATTCAATCCAATGTTTATTTGACTTTAACAATTTGAAAAAAAATGAGTTACCTTTACTGGGATTTGAACTCCAGACCTCTCGCTTCCTAAGCGAGCCCGAAAACCCTTCAGCCACGGTGAATTTATATGTGAACGGGCTGAAGAAAACCATATTATTCTAAATTAGGGCTTGTAACGACTTTAACTGTTGTTTAACACAGATGTAAATAATGATATTATTTGTTACATATTAAAGGAAGTACAAATAGAGAGAGACTGTGCATTTTGTATAAAAGAGAAAAGTATTGTTAACCTTGCTTAAATTAAGTAATATACATTGTATTGAATGTTTGAAGTTTGTGTCTTCATTTGCCTATGTTTAGTACACACTATGTCTTTAGTTCAATGTTTCATTTTCACATTGTCCTCAGTTGTAACCATAGGCTAATTCCTTATATTTTAATTTTTTCAATTTACCATTTCATAATTTAATTATTTTGCAGATGAACACTTTAGGGATGATTATTCAAAGGGGAACCAATATAAAGATTAAAGAGAGTCCTGGTAATTCATGTCCAAAGAGCTCATGTCAGTCATTGCTGAGTACTTTTAAACCTGTGATAACAGATGACTTAGGTGAGCATTTATGCCCTGAATAGAGAGATGATTTAGTATTTTCTGAAAATATTTTATAGAAATATCAAAGTCAGTTGTTTTCTAAAATATGGAAGATACATGATACTATTTGATACATATAAAAGGTAGTACAAATAGAGATAGACTCTGCATTTTGTATGAAAATGAAGAATAGTTTTGACATAACAAAGATTAAGTAGTCTATATTTTTTACAAAATGTTGGAAGTATGTGTCTTAAATTGCCTATGTTTGGTAAATAGCATGTCTTTAGTTGAATGTCTCATTTTCATGTTGTCCTTAGCTGTAACCATAATATTTAAGTACAGGCTAGTACCTTTTATTTAGAATATTTATATTTGATTTTAATTTCATTTCTCAGAAGAAGACCTAATAGATGAATTGTTAAAGGAGAGCCAATGTACAGAGAGCCCTAGTACTTCATATCCACATAGCTTCTGTCAGTCATTGCTGGGTACTTTTAAACCTGTAGTAACAGATGGCTTATATTGCGTTCATTGAACGCCGACTTTCCTTGTTGGTCTTGTTTATCAGATTTTAGCTGAGAATTAATGCCCTGAATAGAGAGATCAGAAGTATTTGTGAAAATATTTTATAGAAATATGAAAGCCAGTTGTTTTCTCAATGATGGTAGATACATGATATTATTTGTTACATATTAAAGGAAGTACAAATAGAGATATACTGTGCATTTTGTATGAAAAGGAAAAATATTGTTAACCTTGCTTAAATTAAGTAGTATACATTTTATTAAATGTTTGAAGTTTGTGTCTTCATTTGCCTATGTTTAGTACACACTATGTCTATAGTTGCATGTTTCATTTTCGCACTGTCCTCAGTTGTAACAATAGATTAGTTTTTTATAATTTAATTATTTCAAATTACCACTTCATAATGTAATTCCTTTGCAGATAAACATCTTAGGCATAATTTATCAAAGGGGCACCAATATACAGAGAGTCCTAAAAAATTCATGTCCAAAGAGCTCATGTCAGTCATTGCTGAGTACTTTTAAACATGTGATAACAGATGACTTAGGTGAGCATTAATGCCCTGAATAGAGAGATGATTTAGTATTTCTGAAAATCTTTTATAGAAATATCAAAGTCAGTTGTTTTCTAAAAGATGGAAGATACATGATACTATTTGATACATATAAAAGGTAGTACAAATAGAGATAGAATCTGCATTTTGTATGAAAATGAAGAATAATTTTGATATAACAAAGATTAAGTAGTCTCTATTTTACAAAATGTTGGAAGTATGTGTCTTAACTTGCCTATGTTTGGTAAATAGCATGTCTTTAGTTGAATGTCTCATTTTCACGTTGTCCCTAGCTGTAACCATAATATTTAAGTACAGGCTAGTACCTTTTATTTAGAATATTTCAATTTGATTTTCATTTCATTTTTCAGAAGAAGCCCTAATAGATGAATTGCCAAAGGAGAGCCAATGTACAGAGAGCCCTAGTACTTCATATCCACATAGGTTCTGTCAGTCATTGCTGAGTACTTTTAAACATGTGGTAACAGATGACTTAGGTGAGAATTAACGCCCTGAATAGAGAGATCAGAAGTATTTCTGAAAATATTTTATAGAAATAAGCCAGTTGTTTTCTCAATGATGGTAGATACATGATATTATTTGTTACATATTAAAGGAAGTACAAATAGAGATATACTGTGCATTTTGTATGAAAAGGAAAATATTGTTTACCTTGCTTAGATTAAGTAGTATACATTTTATTAAATGTTTGAAGTTTGTGTCTTCATTTGCCTATGTTTAGTACACACTATGTCTTTAGTTGCATGTTTCATGTTCACACTGTCCTCAGTTGTAACCATAGACTAGTTTTTTATAATTTAATTATTTCAATTTACCACTTCATAATGTAATTCTTTTGCAGATGAACACCTTAGGGATAATTTATCAAAGGGGCACCAATATACAGAGAGTCCTAAAAAATTCATGTCCAAAGAGCTCATGTCAGTCTTTGCTGAGTTATTTTAAACATGTGATAACAGATGACTTAGGTGAGCATTAATGCCCTGAATAGAGAGATCATTTAGTATTTCTGAAAATCTTTTATAGAAATATCAAAGTCAGTTGTTTTCTAAAAGATGGAAGATACATGATACTATTTGATACATATAAAAGGTAGTACAAATAGAGATAGAATCTGCATTTTGTATGAAAATGAAGAATAATTTTGATATAACAAAGATTAAGTAGTCTCTTTTTTACAAAATGTTGGAAGTAAATGTCTTTACTTGCCTATGTTTGGTAAATAGCATGTCTTTAGTTGACTGTCTCATTTTCATGTTGTCCTTAGCTGTAACCATCATAATTAAGTACAGGCTAGTACCTTTTATTTAGAATATTTCAATTTGCTTTTCATTTCATTTCTCAGAAAAAGCCCTAATAGAGGAATTGCCAAAGGAGAGCCAATGTACAGAGAGCCCTAGTACTTCATATCCACATAGCTTCTGTCAGTCATTGCTGAGTACTTTTAAACCTGTGGTAACAGATGACTTAGGTGAGAATTAATGCCCTGAATAGAGAGATCAGAAGTATTTCTGAAAATATTTTATAGAAATATGAAAGCCAGTTGTTTCTCAATGATGGTAGATGCATGATATTATTTGTTACATATTAAAGGAAGTACAAATAGAGATATACTGTGCATTTTGTATGAAAAGGAAAATATTGTTTACCTTGCTTAGATTAAGTAGTATACATTTTATTAAATGTTTGAAGTTTGTGTCTTCATTTGCCTATGTTTAGTACACACTATGTCTTTAGTTGCATGTTTCATGTTCACACTGTCCTCAGTTGTAACCATAGACTAGTTTTTTATAATTTAATTATTTCAATTTACCACTTCATAATGTAATTCTTTTGCAGATGAACACCTTAGGGATAATTTATCAAAGGGGCACCAATATACAGAGAGTCCTAAAAATTCATGTCCAAAGAGCTCATGTCAGTCTTTGCTGAGTACTTTTAAACATGTAATAACAGATGACTTAGGTGAGCATTAATGCCCTGAATAGAGAGATGATTTAGTATTTCTGAAAATCTTTTATAGAAATATCAAAGTCAGTTGTTTTCTCACTGATGGAAGATACATGATACTATTTGATACATATAAAAGATAGTACAAATAGAGATAGACTGTGCAATTTGTATGAAAATGAAGAATAATTTTGACATAACAAAGATTAAGTAGTCTATATTTTACAATTTGTTGGAAGTATGCGTCTTAATTTGCGTATGTCTGGTACAAAGCATGTCTTTAGTTGAATGTCTCATTTTCACATGTATTTAGCTGTAACTATAATATTTAAGTACAGGTTAGTACCTTTTATTTAGAATATTTCCATTTGATTTTCATTTCATTTCTCAGAAGAAAACCTAATAGATTAATTGCTAAAGGAGAGCCAATGTATAGAGAGCCCTAGTTCTTCATATCCACATAGCTTCTGTCAGTCATTGCTGAGTACTTTTAAACCTGTGGTAACAGATGACTTGGGTGAGAATTAATGCCCTGAATGGAGAGATCAGAAGTATTTCTGAAAATATTTTATAGAAATATGAAAGCCAGTTGTTTTCTCAATGATGGTAGATACATGATATTATTTGTTACATATTAAAGGAAGTACAAATAGAGATATACTGTGCATTTTGTATAAAAGAGAAAAATATTGTTAACCTTGCTTAAATTAAGTAGTATACATTTTATTAAATGTTTGAAGTTTGTGTCTTCATTTGCCTATGTTTAGTACACACTATGTCTTTAGTTGCATGTTTCATGTTCACACTGTCCTCAGTTGTAACCATAGACTAGTTTTTTATAATTTAATTATTTCAATTTACCACTTCATAATGTAATTCTTTTGCTGATGAACACCTTAGGGATAATTAATCAAAGGGGCACCAATATACAGAGAGTCCTAAAAAATTCATGTCCAAAGAGCTCATTTCAGTCTTTGCTGAGTACTTTTAAACATGTAATAACAGATGACTTAGGTGAGCATTAATGCCCTGAATAGAGAGATGATTTAGTATTTCTGAAAATCTTTTATAGAAATATCAAAGTCAGTTGTTTTTTAAAAGATGGAAGGTACATGATACTATTTGATACATATAAAAGGTAGTACAAATAGAGATAGACTCTGCATTTTGTATGAAAATGAAGAATAATTTTGACATAACAAAGATTAAGTAGTCTATATTTTACAAAATGTTGGAAGTATGTGTCTTTACTTGCCTATGTTTGGTAAATAGCATGTCTTTAGTTGAATGTCTCATTTTCATGTTGTCCTTAGCTGTAACCATAATATTTAAGTACAGGCTAGTACCTTTTATTTAGAATATTTCAATTTGCTTTTCATTTCATTTCTCAGAAGAAGCCCTAATAGATGAATTGCCAAAGGAGAGCCAATGTACAGAGAGCCCTAGTACTTCATATCCACATAGCTTCTGTCAGTCATTGCTGAGTACTTTTAAACCTGTGGTAACAGATGACTTAGGTGAGAATTAATGCCCTGAATAGAGAGATCAGAAGTATTTCTGAAAATATTTTATAGAAATATGAAAACCAGTTGTTTCCTCAATGATGGTAGATACATGATATTATTTGTTACATATTAAAGGAAGTACAAATAGAGAGAGACTGTGCATTTTGTATAAAAAGGAAAAATATTGTTAACCTTGCTTAAATTAAGTAGTATACATTTTATTGAATGTTTGAAGTTTGTGTCTTCATTTGCCTATGTTTAGTACACACTATGTCTTTAGTTGAATGTTTCATTTTCACACTGTCCTCATTTGTAACCATAGGCTAGTTCCTTATATTTTAATTATTTCAATTTACCATTTCATAATGTAATTCTTTTGCAGATGAACACCTTAGGGATGATTATTCAAAGGGGAACCAATATAAAGATTAAAGAGAGTCCTGGTAATTCATGTCCAAAGAGCTCATGTCAGTCATTGCTGAGTACTTTTAAACCTGTGATAACAGATGACTTAGGTGAGCATTAATGCCCTGAATAGAGAGATGATTTAGTATTTCTGAAAATCTTTTATAGAAATATCAAAGTCAGTTGTTTTCTAAAAGATGGAAGATACATGATACTATTTGATACATATAAAAGGTAGTACAAATAGAGATAGACTCTGCATTTTGTATGAAAATGAAGAATAGTTTTGACATAACAAAGATTAAGTAGTCTATATTTTACAAAATGTTGGAAGTATGTGTCTTAAATTGCCTATGTTTGGTAAATAGCATGTCTTTAGTTGAATGTCTCATTTTCATGTTGTCCTTAGCTGTAACCATAATATTTAAGTACAGGCTAGTACCTTTTATTTAGAATATTTCAATTTGATTTTCATTTCATTTCTCAGAAGAAGCCCTAATAGATGAATTGCCAAAGGAGAGCCAATGTACAGAGAGCCCTAGTACTTCATATCCACATAGGTTCTGTCAGTCATTGCTGAGTACTTTTAAACATGTGGTAACAGATGACTTAGGTGAGAATTAATGCCCTGAATAGAGAGATCAGAAGTATTTCTGAAAATATTTTATAGAAATATGAAAGCCAGTTGTTTTCTCAATGATGGTAGATACATGATATTATTTGTTACATATTAAAGGAAGTACAAATAGAGATATACTGTGCATTTTGTATGAAAAGGAAAATATTGTTTACCTTGCTTAGATTTAGTAGTATACATTTTATTAAATGTTTGAAGTTTGTGTCTTCATTTGCCTATGTTTAGTACACACTATGTCTTTAGTTGCATGTTTCATGTTCACACTGTCCTCAGTTGTAACCATAGACTAGTTTTTTATAATTTAATTATTTCAATTTACCACTTCATAATGTAATTCTTTTGCAGATGAACACCTTAGGGATAATTTATCAAAGGGGCACCAATATACAGAGAGTCCTAAAAATTCATGTCCAAAGAGCTCATGTCAGTCTTTGCTGAGTACTTTTAAACATGTAATAACAGATGACTTAGGTGAGCATTAATGCCCTGAATAGAGAGATGATTTAGTATTTCTGAAAATCTTTTATAGAAATATCAAAGTCAGTTGTTTTTTAAAAGATGGAAGGTACATGATACTATTTGATACATATAAAAGGTAGTACAAATAGAGATAGACTCTGCATTTTGTATGAAAATGAAGAATAATTTTGACATAACAAAGATTAAGTAGTCTATATTTTACAAAATGTTGGAAGTATGTGTCTTTACTTGCCTATGTTTGGTAAATAGCATGTCTTTAGTTGAATGTCTCATTTTCATGTTGTCCTTAGCTGTAACCATAATATTTAAGTACAGGCTAGTACCTTTTATTTAGAATATTTCAATTTGCTTTTCATTTCATTTCTCAAAAGAAGCCCTAATAGATGAATTGCCAAAGGAGAGCCAATGTACAGAGAGCCCTAGTACTTCATATCCACATAGCTTTGGTGAGAATTAATGCCCTGAATAGAGAGATCAGAAGTATTTCTGAAAATATTTTATAGAAATATGAAAGCCAGTTGTTTTCTCAATGATGGTAGATACATGATATTATTTGTTACATATTAAAGGAAGTACAAATAGAGATATACTGTGCATTTTGTATGAAAAGGAAAATATTGTTTACCTTGCTTAAATTAAGTAGTATACATTTTATTAAATGTTTGAAGTTTGTGTCTTCATTTGCCTATGTTTAGCACACACTATGTCTTTAGTTGCATGTTTTTTGTTCACACTGTCCTCAGTTGTAACCATAGACTAGTTTTTTTATAATTTAATTATTTCAATTTACCACTTCATAATGTAATTCTTTTGCTGATGAACACCTTAGGGATAATTAATCAAAGGGGCACCAATATACAGAGAGTCCTAAAAAATTCATGTCCAAAGAGCTCATTTCAGTCTTTGCTGAGTACTTTTAAACATGTAATAACAGATGACTTAGGTGAGCATTAATGCCCTGAATAGAGAGATGATTTAGTATTTCTGAAAATCTTTTATAGAAATATCAAAGTCAGTTGTTTTTTAAAAGATGGAAGGTACATGATACTATTTGATACATATAAAAGGTAGTACAAATAGAGATAGACTCTGAATTTTGTATGAAAATGAAGAATAATTTTGACATAACAAAGATTAAGTAGTCTATATTTTACAAAATGTTGGAAGTATGTGTCTTTACTTGCATATGTTTGGTAAATAGCATGTCTTTAGTTGACTGTCTCATTTTCATGTTGTCCTTAGCTGTAACCATAATATTTAAGTACAGGCTAGTACCTTTTATTTAGAATATTTCAATTTGATTTTCATTTCATTTCTCAGAAGAAGCCCTAATAGATGAATTGCCAAAGGAGAGCCAATGTACAGAGAGCCCTAGTACTTCATATCCACATAGCTTCTGTCAGTTATTGCTGAGTACTTTTAAACATGTGGTAACAGATGACTCAGGTGAGAATAAATGCCCTGAATAGAGAGATCAGAAGTATTTCTGAAAGTATTTTATAGAAATATGAAAGCCAGTTGTTTTCTCAATGATGGTAGATACATGATATTATTTGTTACATATTAAAGGAAGTACAAATAGAGATATACTGTGCATTTTGTATGAAAAGGAAAATATTGTTTACCTTGCTTAAATTAAGTAGTATACATTTTATTAAATGTTTGAAGTTTGTGTCTTCATTTGCCTATGTTTAGCACACACTATGTCTTTAGTTGCATGTTTTTTGTTCACACTGTCCTCAGTTGTAACCATAGACTAGTTTTTTATAATTTAATTATTTCAATTTACCACTTCATAATGTAATTCTTTTGCTGATGAACACCTTAGGGATAATTAATCAAAGGGGCACCAATATACAGAGAGTCCTAAAAAATTCATGTCCAAAGAGCTCATTTCAGTCTTTGCTGAGTACTTTTAAACATGTAATAACAGATGACTTAGGTGAGCATTAATGCCCTGAATAGAGAGATGATTTAGTATTTCTGAAAATCTTTTATAGAAATATCAAAGTCAGTTGTTTTTTAAAAGATGGAAGGTACATGATACTATTTGATACATATAAAAGGTAGTACAAATAGAGATAGACTCTGAATTTTGTATGAAAATGAAGAATAGTTTTGACATAACAAAGATTAAGTAGTCTATATTTTACAAAATGTTGGAAGTATGTGTCTTTACTTGCATATGTTTGGTAAATAGCATGTCTTTAGTTGACTGTCTCATTTTCATGTTGTCCTTAGCTGTAACCATAATATTTAAGTACAGGCTAGTACCTTTTATTTAGAATATTTCAATTTGATTTTCATTTCATTTCTCAGAAGAAGCCCTAATAGATGAATTGCCAAAGGAGAGCCAATGTACAGAGAGCCCTAGTACTTCATATCCACATAGCTTCTGTCAGTTATTGCTGAGTACTTTTAAACATGTGGTAACAGATGACTTAGGTGAGAATTAATGCCCTGAATAGAGAGATCAGAAGTATTTCTGAAAATATTTTATAGAAATATGAAAACCAGTTGTTTCCTTCATGATGGTAGATACATGATATAATTTGTTACATATTAAAGGAAGTACAAATAGATAGAGATTTTGCAATTAGTATGAAAAGGAAATATATTGTTAACCTTGCTTAAATTAAGTAGTATACATTTTATTAAATGTTTGAATTTTGTGTCTTCATTTGCCTATGTTTAGTACACACTATGTCTTTAGTTGCATGTTTCATTTTCACACTGTCCTCAGTTGTAACCATAGACTAGTTCCTTATATTTGGATTTTTTCAATTTACCATTTCATAATGTAATTCTTTTGCAGATGAACACCTTAGGGATGATTTGTCAAAGGGGAACCAATATAAAGAGAGTCCTGGTAATTCATGTCCAAAGAGCTCATGTCAGTCATTGCTGAGTACTTTTAAACCTGTGATAACAGATGACTTAGGTGAGCATTAATGCCCTGAATAGAGAGATGATTTAGTATTTCTGAAAATCTTTTATAGAAATATCAAAGTCAGTTGTTTTCTAAAAGATGGAAGATACATGATACTATTTGATACATATAAAAGGTAGTACAAATAGAGATAGAATCTGCATTTTGTATGAAAATGAAGAATAATTTTGACATAACAAAGATTAAGTAGACTTTATTTTACAGTTTGTTGGAAGTATGTGTCTTAATTTGCCTATGTTTGGTACATAGCATGTCTTTAGTTGAATGTCTCATTTTCACGTTGTCCTTAGCTGTAACCATAATATTTAAGTACAGGCTAGTACCTTTTATTTAGAATATTTCAATTTGATTTTCATTTCATTTTTCAGAGGAAGCCCTAAGAGATGAATTGCCAAAGGGGAGCCAATGTACAGAGAGCCCTAGTACTTCATATCCACATAGCTTCTGTCTGTCATTGCTGAGTACTATTAAACCTGTGGTAATAGATGACTTAGGTGAGAATAAATGCCCTGAATAGAGAGATCACAAGTATTTCTGAAAATATTTTATAGAAATATGAAAGCCAGTTGTTTTCTCAATGATGGTAGATACATGATATTATTTGTTACATATTAAAGGAAGTACAAATAGAGATATACTGTGCATTTTGTATGAAAAGGAAAATATTGTTTACCTTGCTTAAATTAAGTAGTATACATTTTATTAAATGTTTGAAGTTTGTGTCTTCATTTGCCTATGTTTAGTACACACTATGTCTTTAGTTGCATGTTTCATGTTCACACTGTCCTCAGTTGTAACCATAGACTAGTTTTTTATAATTTAATTATTTCAATTTACCACTTCATAATGTAATTCTTTTGCAGATGAACACCTTAGGGATAATTTATCAAAGGGGCACCAATATACAGAGAGTCCTAAAAAATTCATGTCCAAAGAGCTCATGTCAGTCTTTGCTGAGTACTTTTAAACATGTAATAACAGATGACTTAGGTAAGCATTAATGCCCTGAATAGAGAGATGATTTAGTATTTCGGAAAATCTTTTATAGAAATATCAAAGTCAGTTGTTTATTTAAGATGGAAGGTACATGATACTATTTGATACATATAAAAGGTAGTACAAATAGAGATAGACTCTAAATTTTGTATGAAAATGAAAAATAATTTTGACATAACAAAGATTAAGTAGTCTATATTTTACAAAATGTTGGAAGTATGTGTCTTTACTTGCATATGTTTGGTAAATAGCATGTCTTTAGTTGAAGTCTCATTTTCATGTTGTCCTTAGCTGTAACCATCATAATTAAGTACAGGCTAGTACCTTTTATTTAGAATATTTCAATTTGCTTTTCATTTCATTTCTCAGAAAAAGCCCTAATAGAGGAATTGCCAAAGGAGAGCCAATGTACAGAGAGCCCTAGTACTTCATATCCACATAGCTTCTGTCAGTCATTGCTGAGTACTTTTAAACCGGTGGCTACAGATGACTTAGGTGAGAATTAATGCCCTGAATAGAGAGATCAGAAGTATTTCTGAAAATATTTTATAGAAATATGAAAACCAGTTGTTTCCTCAATGATGGTAGATACATGATATTATTTGTTACATATTAAAGGAAGTACAAATAGAGAGAGACTGTGCATTTTGTATGAAAAGGAAATATATTTTTAACCTTGCTTAAATTAAGTAGTTTACATTTTATTAAATGTTTGAATTTTGTGTCTTCATTTGCCTATGTTTAGTACACACTATGTCTTTAGTTGAATGTTTTATTTTCACACTGTCCTCAGTTGTAACCATAGGCTAGTTCCTTATATTTCATTTTTTTCAATTTACCATTTCATAATGTAATTCTTTTGCAGATGAACACCTTAGGGATGATTTGTCAAAGGGGAACCAATATAAAGAGAGTCCTGGTAATTCATGTCCAAAGAGCTTATGTCAGTCATTGCTGAGTACTTTTAAACCTGTGATAACAGATGACTTAGGTGAGCATTAATGCCCTGAATAGAGAGATGATTTAGTATTTCTGAAAATCTTTTATAGAAATATCAAAGTCAGTTGTTTTCTAAAAGATGGAAGATACATGATACTATTTGATACATATAAAAGGTAGTACAAATAGAGATAGAATCTGCATTTTGTATGAAAATGAAGAATAATTTTGACATAACAAAGATTAAGTAGACTTTATTTTACAGTTTGTTGGAAGTATGTGTCTTAATTTGCCTATGTTTGGTACATAGCATGTCTTTAGTTGAGTGTCTCATTTTCACGTTGTCCTTAGCTGTAACCATAATATTTAAGTACAGGCTAGTACCTTTTATTTAGAATATTTCAATTTGATTTTCATTTCATTTCTCAGAAGAAGCCCTAATAGATGAATTGCCAAAGGAGAGCCAATGTACAGAGAGCCCTAGTACTTCATATCCACATAGCTTCTGTCAGTCATTGCTGAGTACTTTTAAACATGTGGTAACAGATGACTTAGGTGAGAATTAATGCCCTGAATAGAGAGATCAGAAGTATTTCTGAAAATATTTTATAGAAATATGAAAACCAGTTGTTTCCTCAATGATGGTAGATACATGATATTATTTGTTACATATTAAAGGAAGTATAAATAGAGAGAGACTGTGCATTTTGTATGAAAAGGAAAAATATTGTTAACCTTGCTTTAATTAAGTAGTTTACATTTTATTAAATGTTTGAAGTTTGTGTCTTCATTTGCCTATGTTTAGTAAACACTATGTCTTTAGTTGCATGTTTCATGTTCACACTGTCCTCAGTTGTAACCATAGACTAGTTTTTTATAATTTAATTATTTCAATTTACCACTTCATAATGTAATTCATTTGCAGATGAACACCTTAGGGATAATTTATCAAAGGGGCACCAATATACAGAGAGTCCTAAAAATTAATGTCCAAAGAGCTCATGTCAGTCTTTGCTGAGTACATTTAAACATGTAATAACAGATGACTTAGGTGAGCATTAATGCCCTGAATAGAGAGATGATTTAGTATTTCTGAAAATCTTTTATAGAAATATCAAAGTCAGTTGTTTTCTAAAAGATGGAAGATACATGATACTATTTGATACATATAAAAGATAGTACAAATAGAGATAGACTCTGCATTTTGTATGAAAATGAAGAATAATTTGGACATAACAAAGATTAAGTAGACTTTATTTTACAGTTTGTTGGAAGTATGTGTCTTAATTTGCCTATGTTTGGTAAATAGTATGTCTTTAGTTGAGTGTCTCATTTTCACGTTGTCCTTAGCTGTAACCATAATATTTAAGTACAGGCTAGTACCTTTTATTTAGAATATTTCAATTTGATTTTCATTTCATTTCTCAGAAGAAGCCCTAATAGATGAATTGCCAAAGGAGAGCCAATGTACAGAGACTTCATATCCACATAGCTTCTGTCAGTCATTGCTGAGTACTTTGAAACATGTGGTTACAGATGACTTAGGTGAGAATTAATGCCCTCAATAGAGAGATCACAAGTATTTCTGAAAATATTTTATAGAAATGTGAAAGCCAGTTGTTTTCTCAATGATGGAAGATACATGATATTATTTGTTACATATTAAAGGAAGTACAAATAGAGATATACTGTGCATTTTGTATGAAAAGGAAAATATTGTTTACCTTGCTTAAATTAAGTAGTATACATTTTATTAAATGTTTGAAGTTTATGTCTTCATTTGCCTATGTTTAGTAAACACTATGTCTTTAGTTGCATGTTTCATGTTCACACTGTCCTCAGTTGTAACCATAGACTAGTTTTTTATAATTTAATTATTTCAATTTACCACTTCATAATGTAATTCTTTTGCAGATGAACACCTTAGGGATAATTTATCAAAGGGGCACCAATATACAGAGAGTCCTAAAAAATTCATGTCCAAAGAGCTCATGTCAGTCTTTGCTGAGTACTTTTAAACATGTAATAACAGATGACTTAGGTGAGCATTAATGCCCTGAATAGAGAGATGATTTAGTATTTCTGAAAATCTTTTATAGAAATATCAAAGTCAGTTGTTTTCTCACTGATGGAAGATACATGATACTATTTGATACATATAAAAGGTAGTACAAATAGAGATAGACTCTGTATTTTGTATGAAAATGAAGAATAATTTGGACATAACAAAGATTAAGTAGACTTTATTTTACAGTTTGTTGGAAGTATGTGTCTTAATTTGCCTATGTTTGGTAAATAGCATGTCTTTAGTTGAGTGTCTCATTTTCACGTTGTCCTTAGCTGTAACCATAATATTTAAGTACAGGCTAGTACCTTTTATTTAGAATATTTCAATTTGATTTTCATTTCATTTCTCAGAAGAAGCCCTAATAGATGAATTGCCAAAGGAGAGCCAATGTACAGAGAGCCCTAGTACTTCATATCCACATAGCTTTTGTCAGTCATTGCTGAGTACTTTTAAACATGTGGTTACAGATGACTTAGGTGAGAATTAATGCCCTCAATAGAGAGATCACAAGTATTTCTGAAAATATTTTATAGAAATGTGAAAGCCAGTTGTTTTCTCAATGATGGTAGATACATGATATTATTTGTTACATATTAAAGGAAGTACAAATAGAGATATACTGTGCATTTTGTATGAAAAGGAAAATATTGTTTACCTTGCTTAAATTAAGTAGTATACATTTTATTAAATGTTTGAAGTTTGTGTCTTCATTTGCCTATGTTTAGTAAACACTATGTCTTTAGTTGCATGTTTCATGTTCACACTGTCCTCAGTTGTAACCATAGACTAGTTTTTTATAATTTAATTATTTCAATTTACCACTTCATAATGTACTAGTAATTCTTTTGCAGATGAACACCATAGGGATAATTTATCAAAGGGGCACCAATATACAGAGAGTCCTAAAAATTCATGTCCAAAGAGCTCATGTCAGTCTTTGCTGAGTACTTTTAAACATGTAATAACAGATGACTTAGGTGAGCATTAATGCTCTGAATACAGAGATGATTTAGTATTTCTGAAAATCTTTTATAGAAATATCAAAGTCAGTTGTTTTCTCACTGATGGAAGATACATGATACTATTTGATACATATAAAAGGTAGTACAAATAAAGATAGACTCTGTATTTTGTATGAAAATGAAGAATAATTTTGACATAACAAAGATTAAGTAGACTTTATTTTACAGTTTGTTGGAAGTATGTGTCTTAATTTGCCTATGTTTGGTACATAGCATGTCTTTAGTTGAGTGTCTCATTTTCACGTTGTCCTTAGCTGTAACCATAATATTTAAGTACAGGCTAGTACCTTTTATTTAGAATATTTCAATTTGATTTTCATTTCATTTTTCAGAGGAAGCCCTAATAGATGAATTGCCAAAGGGGAGCCAATGTACAGAGAGCCCTAGTACTTCATATCCACATAGCTTCTGTCTGTCATTGCTGAGTACTATTAAATCTGTGGTAATAGATGACTTAGGTGAGAATAAATGCCCTGAATAGAGAGATCAGAAGTATTTCTGAAAATATTTTATAGAAATATGAAAGCCAGTTGTTTTCTCAATGATGGTAGATACATGATATTATGTGTTACATATTAAAGGAAGTACAGATAGAGATATACTGTGCATTTTGTATGAAAAGGAAAATATTGTTTACCTTGCTTAAATTAAGTAGTATACATTTTATTAAATGTTTGAATTTTGTGTCTTCATTTGCCTATGTTTAGTACACACTATGTCTTTAGTTGCATGTTTCATTTTCACACTGTCCTCAGTTGTAACCATAGACTAGTTTTTTATAATTTAATTATTTCAATTTACCACTTCATAATGTAATTCTTTTGCTGATGAACACCTTAGGGATAATTAATCAAAGGGGCACCAATATACAGAGAGTCCTAAAAAATTCATGTCCAAAGAGCTCATTTCAGTCTTTGCTGAGTACTTTTAAACATGTAATAACAGATGACTTAGGTGAGCATTAATGCCCTGAATAGAGAGATGATTTAGTATTTCTGAAAATCTTTTATAGAAATATCAAAGTCAGTTGTTTTTTAAAAGATGGAAGGTACATGATACTATTTGATACATATAAAAGGTAGTACAAATAGAGATAGACTCTGCATTTTGTATGAAAATGAAGAATAGTTTTGACATAACAAAGATTAAGTAGTCTATATTTTTTACAAAATGTTGGAAGTATGTGTCTTAAATTGCCTATGTTTGGTAAATAGCATGTCTTTAGTTGAATGTCTCATTTTCATGTTGTCCTTAGCTGTAACCATAATATTTAAGTACAGGCTAGTACCTTTTATTTAGAATATTTCAATTTGATTTTCATTTCATTTCTCAGAAGAAGCCCTAATAGATGAATTGCCAAAGGAGAGCCAATGTACAGAGAGCCCTAGTACTTCATATCCACATAGGTTCTGTCAGTCATTGCTGAGTACTTTTAAACATGTGGTAACAGATGACTTAGGTGAGAATTAATGCCCTGAATAGAGAGAACAGACTACTCCTTTTCTATTGTTTACTTTCGTAAGGTACGGGAAAAATACGTCATGTATTTATGTGACGTCATGTTGTGACGAAGAGGTATCCTAAAGGGAATCTTATTTCGACGTTTCATTTGAAACAGCAATGATTTTTTAAAAAATCGTCTAAACTCGGCAGGGGAAGGGTTATAAAATTATTATTTTGGTTTTGGAGTGATATATGTGGATATATTACCTGTCAAGATAAAATATCACCCTCGCCTAACGGCTCGGGTGATATAAAATCTTAACAGGTAATATATCCACATATATCACTCCAAAACCAAAATAACATATATTACTTACACATGGTACTGAACACTTAACACTTGTATGAATTATCGAGTTCCAGCACACCAAACTCTGGAACATATTAATTTACCATTTGTAATGAAAATAATAATTTTTTGTGAAAAATATAAGTCTATATCATACATGTAACAAACAGTGACCTTTTCTTGGCCCACCATATGAAAAACGTGTTACTCATGTGTATCCATATGAAAAACATGTGTTTGCATCATATGTAAAACATATGGAGCACTTTTCTGGAAGAAACCATATGTTTTTACCATATGTAAAATATGTGGGTCACATACATTTAACATGTGGTGCATAATTTACCGGTGTACTTACATGGGTTTTGTCTGATATAATCATGGCCCTTTCTAAACTTTGAAAAAAAATGCATTATGCCAGCTCTTTTTGTTTTAAGAATAGTTTGTATTCACTGTCTTATGGCTCTAACTTGTTCATAATGTTTTATATATTAGATAATAATGGTAGCAATATGATATTTTATGGGGTTTCATATAGCAAAGGAAAACCCTATTCCTACCACTTCTTTAATCAGTACATATACTCTTTTCATTTAACGTCTATAATTAAATACCACTTATACTTTTATTTCAGATTTCCAACTGAGAGGTCAAGATTACATCATTTGAAGAGGAAATTCTATGAGAAATGTAGAATCCCAAACGTAATCGGTAATTGATCATTAATTACTGAACATTAGTTTTATATATACATATATATTAAAAGCAATGTTTTAAAATATAATAATTATGCTTTTGGAAATGCTTGTTACATTGTTTTATGTTTAAAATCATTTGATATCATTTCTACAGGCACAAGTGGCACTTCTTTGTATACAATCCTTACTAAGAAATATCAATTCAGCTTTTTTTAGTCCCCTACCGGTTTTTAGTCCCCTACCGGTTTACCGGAGGGGACTTTAGGTTTACCCTCCGTCCGTCTGTCCGTCCGTCTGTCAGTCCGTCAGTCCGTCCGTCCACAAAACTGGATCCCGCGATAACTTGAAAAGTACTGAAAATATTTTTATGAACTTGGTATATGGATAGATGGCAGTATGGAGATTATGCACGTCTTTTTCTTTTCTTCCTATGTTGAAAATTCTGGTTGCTATGGCAACAAATAGGCTGAAAATATGGCAAATTTTACACATAAACTGGATCCAGTGATAACGCAAAAAGTACTTGAAATATTTTTTATAAAACTTGACGTATGGGTAGATGGCAGTCTTGAGATTATGCACGTCTTTTTCTTTTCTTCCTATGTTGAAAATTCTGGTTGCTATGACAACAAATAGGCTGAAAATATGGCAAATTTTACACATAAACTGGATCCAGTGATAAAACAAAAAGTACTGGAAATATTTTTATGAAACTTGACATATGGGTAGATGGCAGTCTTGAGATTATGCACGTCTTTTTCTTTTCTTCCTATGTTGAAAATTCTGGTTGCTATGGCAACACATAGACTGAAAATATGGCAAATTTTACACATAAACTGAATCCAGTGATAACTCAAAAAGTACTGGAAATATTTTTATGAAACTTGACATATGGGTAGATGGCAGTCTTGAGATTATGCATGTCTTATCTGTTCTTCCTATTTTGAAAAAATATCAGTTGCCTTGGCAACAAATAGGCTTAAAACATGGCAAATATAACAATATTTGTGATTAGTCTAAAAGAGCTGAAAATTTTATGAAATTGCATCTTTAATTCAAGAGTTATCTCCCTGTTTAAGAATTTTGCTTTTAAAATGTTATATTTTGGTAACAGGGATGTTTCAAAATTTAACTTTAGAGTGTCTTCAGTCCGTCTGTCTGTCTGTTTCCTGTGATCACTTTTAAAGAACTTTCCAACAAATTTACTTCAAATAAAGAAAAATTGAAACATTAGTGAATGGCCCTTCAGAATGTTGATGGGGTTCTAACCGGTAGGGGACTTATGGATTGCTTGCAATACTATGATAATTGCTTGTTTTTGTAGGAGCAGTAGATGGAACCCTCATCCCTATTCAGGGTCCATCACAGGATGAGGCAGCTTATGTCTGCAGAAAAGGGTTCCATGCTCTTTATGTTCAGGCAGTAGTCGATGCTGAAATGAGGTACACTATTTTATGTCAAACATTCAAGTCCTGTGTTAAATTACAAAAAAAATATAAAATAGAATCTAATTTAGTTTCTTAATCCAAGAAGTGTCCCAGGAGGAACTTATTTTCATTTGACAACTGTTTAAATCAGTATAATGAAGATGAACTTAACATACACTTTTATAACATTAAAATGCTAAGGAGAAAAAAGGGAAGCATACTACTGGCAATTTATAAAAAAAAAGTACAACTTCAGATAAATTTATTAATTCAATATATTTCCTGTAGATTAATGTATCAAATTGATGTAGCTGTTGTAGATTTACTTATCAAATAAATATACTTCTTGTAGATTCACAGATGTTGTTTCAAGGTGGCCTGGTTCACAGCATGATGCGGCCATTTTCAATGCTTGTGGGTTAAAGGTGAAATTTTTCACAATCAATTTCTCATGACATGAATTAAAGCTGCATAACCCTTAATGGACTTCTAATTATATTAGTAAATGCTTGTGCTAACATCATACTAAATGATTAAGGACAAAAATATTTTTTCTTTCTGATTTTATCTAGCTTTTGTGAATTTTCTAAAGAAAACTATATGTCATCTGAAAATAACTGCTTTATGATAACCTATCATTTTTCAGACACATTTAGAACAAAGTAATAATGGGTTGTTATTGGGGGATAGTGGGTACCCTCTTAGGAGGTACCTCTTGACCCCAAAGGTGAATCCGACAACACCACAAGAGGAAGCCTTCAATAAACACCATAGCAGAGGCAGAATGGTGGTAGAAAAAGCCTTTGGTATACTGAAGTCACGTTTCAGGTAAAATATTGCAAATCATTCAAAGTAATTATTGTATTAGTTTAGTTTATACAAATTTATTTTAGTTTGATTGTGTTGGAAGCTATAAGCTTATTGAAACACTCTCGAATCCGTTCCTTGAACCAACCAGTACTAAGCAATGAATGTAAAGTTTCTTGCTCAAGGAAACAACGGCGTGGCCCTGACAGTATTTGAACCCACGCGGTCAGCAATCCTTAGATTAATAGTCCGACGCGTTAACCACTCGGCCACGCCGCCAAATTGTATTGATCCATTTTATCATAATGTGTTTCACTATATGACCTGTATTGATAATGAATTTACAATATGTTTAAATGATGCTGTCCCAACTTTGATCTCTACTTCTGGCCCTATTTTTGTGAAAATGTCATGCCACTGAAGTAATGACATACCACATGAAACGAATAACATACATAAGCCGCGTCACGACAAAACCAGCATAATGGGTTTGCGACCAGCATGGATCCGCGCAGTCTGATCAGGATCCATGCTGTTCGTTTACCAACCCTAAATCAAGTAGAAAAACTGTAAGCGAACAGCATGGATGCTGATCAGACTGCGCTCTGGTCTGGATCCCTGCTGGTCGCAAACCCATTATGTTGGTTATGTCATGACGCGGCTCATATATTTATGCCTTTATTGCAGATGCCTACACAAAAGTGGTGGTGTTCTACCGTTTTCACCAAAAAAGAGCAGCCAAGTTGTGGTAGCATGTATGAGGCTACATAACTTTTGTAAAACTAGAGGAGTACAAGAGCCTGTGGAGATCATCACACAGGATGATGATGATGATGATAATAATTTACCAAATGGAGACGACAGAAGTAATAATAACCTTAGACAGGAATTAGTTAATTTATTCTGAAAAAATGTTTTTAAGACATAGAAATTAAAATACAATTACTTGTTCTGGTCACTTGAAATATAACATTTCACTCAATTAAAACAATTAAATCTATGTTTTGATCTCAATTTAGCACCCATGTATTACTTAAAAGAATTACTTTGTATTTCACATAAACCAAAATTAGCACAGTACAGTAGTTAACTTATTGTCAGAGTCAATGATACTTTTGATAAGAAATTTTTTTATTTGTAATGAATAATAAACATTAAAGGGGTTAAGTAGTAATATTAAATAATATAAGTAAACTATACATGTGAAAGCTATTCAGTTAATCTGTTGAATATTAATTTGTGATTTCATGAAATACATTAATTCATTGTGAAAAATAACTACTAAAAATATAGCTTTCAGAAATATCCCCTTGTCTTACAACTATACCTGTTAAATATTAATAATTCAAATACTGCACATTTTTTAACATCATTTTTCATTGGAATACAATGATGTTTAAATTTATGATTGAAGAACTTTTTCCCTCTAAAATGTTGTTTGCTGTATTATGACTTTGTTACAAAGATTTCTGATAAGTTATATGGCCATTTAAAAGAATTTGTTTGCAAATTATAACCCTCACCTTGTGACTAGGTTATATAAGCAAACAACCATTTAAATGGGGTAATATAACCTGTCAAAATTCTTTTTTAACTAACAGTATAACAAGTTTCATGTTGATGTCTTTTATAGCTTTTAAATCATTCTATATTACAGGCAATTATGTTAAAAATTCTAAATTGCCTAAAATTCTAAGTTTAAAAAGGACTTAACTCTTGCAACTATCATAATTGCTCAACTGTTACTTCAAAACAAACATGGTTAAAACAATTCAAAATACAGATAGGACAGAAGTGTTTCCTGATAAAAATAGACACCAACACTATGTTAGGGAGGGTGGGTGCTTAAATGAAAATTTTACAATGACTATAAATTAATGATTAAGAAATAATATATCCTAAATTTTGATTTTTGTGCTAAAAAAACACTGTTCGAGTCCAGATGTAAGAAATAACATCACGGGGGCAAAGCCCCGTTGATATAATGCTGCACATCTGAAGGACAAACATTGATTTTAATTTATCAATGGTTAAATTTACTGATTGAGATATATTATTTCAATCCTAACACATGTCATTTAATAAATGCTGCAGTACCCGATATTAAGCTAACTTTTGCCTGTAAAGTTTCCATATTAATATTCAGCTCGTAAAATTTTTAATGGTTTCATCAAATGTCCAACTTAAGAATGTCAACATTGATTTTATGACCATCATAACACACAATTTCGGTTCTTCTGAGTTCATAAGGAAACATACATGTTGTGTTAGAATTTTAAATAAGTTTGTCTAATCTTTTTTTTATGCATCTAAAGACTGATTTAATGTTTTTAATGTTGAATTCAATTCTGTCATAATTGCAGTCTGTTGTTCAACAAGTTGATATATGTCATCCTCTGTTTTCTCTGAAAAATGAAATCAAAATAACTCAGTCTAAAAGATTGATGTATGTACAATTTTCATGTGCATACTTAGTGGAACAAGTTTAGATATGGTCAATTTGCAAAAAGTGCATTTAAGTTACAAGAAATTACTTCTAAAACACACTGCATTATATAAATAGTTTATATTCTGATTCAATGTGCAACTACTGTATTTCAATGTACTAATAATGCCTCAAATCAAGTTATGGGGGTTTTTGTGTATGAGTAGTTAAGGTTGTTTTCTTCACATCACCTGCCCCACACGGCTGTGTGTTTAAAACCCAACAGAGACTTTGGGTTTTTTTTTCCTTTTATGGAAGCTACACGTATCTATATCTTATGGCTGATCTGTGGTTCTACTCAAGTGCATGCTTTTCAAGGCCTCAGTTCGCAATCACTAGTATGTTGAAGCATGCAAGTTAGTAAATGAATAATAATAGAATTGGAGTAATACTATAACATAATAATACTTACTGTCATATTTTGCCTTCTTTGGCACTGGCTCATTATCACCTACAATTTAATGTGCACGAGTATTATTGAATTATTTCAAGCTTGAATAAGAAATAAAACGACAGTTGTTTGTGTTAATGAAGGTATTTTTTTCATAAATATATATGTATACAAGTTTCCAGAAGATTTTAGAAAGCTTTTCTTTTTGAGTTTTTGGCACACTTAACCTCAGTTAAATAGAATGCAACAATCCTATCATTTTTTATAAAAAATGACATGGTGTGACTATAAATAATTTCAACAATACATGTCAACATATATTATTGATAAGACATTATGTACTTTGTTAAATTGCTGAATAAACATTATGTAAAGTTAAGTTATGTTATTCTTACCTTCAAATCCTTTATCATGCAAAATTTCCTTTCTTCCCAAAGCTGAAAAAAGAAGCCTGTATTAGTTATTACATAACTTAAAAGACAAGTCACATGTCCATAAACTGCACAATGTGACATGCTAACTAATAAATGTGAATCTTAAGTATGTAACCTTCTGGTATAAGTATGTAGCCTTCTGATACGTAAAATTATGTAGTCTATGGATTGCTGCATAATTCACAATATTTGTGTGTCTTTTCTAATTGTATATTTCTGCTCATGACTGTATACCTACATGTATATAAATATGTATACATCTACCTAGATACCTATTATAGGAAATGACAGCTTAGTTTATGTAACATTATAATGTTAAATCACAGAGAAACAGATACACTAATCTACTATCATCCATAATAAATTCCAATATACATAATAGCATTTATGACTGAAAACATTGACTGCTTGACCAATGAAAGAGGAAATATTAAACTAATTTTGAGTAATTAGCTTTTGTCAATTAAGGATATTTGGAAACTTGATAATTACTATAACATTGAAAATAATGAAATTTCCGAACAAATTATAATAAATGTATTATCAACATGCTCACAACAATAAAATTTATATACATGTACTTACAGTTTGTCTCACTTCCAACAGGAAGGTCTGGGATTGTAAGGCCAGGATCATTATTTTCTGAAAATGGAATACATTATACAGTTTTATTTCATGCTTTCCAGTGTTTTATTGTAATATATAGATGATTATATTCTGATAAACCATTAGTGAAATTTATAAAATATAATTTTCATTGTAGCCGGACTATATCTGAATGCGGATGAAAAGAGAATCGTAACTAAATGGAATGACAGGCAGAGATAAATGCTGTCATGCGTAAATTTTGCTTCTTAAGGAAAAGAAAGTCGATGTCACCATACATCATGTTAAAAATGTAACAAAATTAGAGAAATTTAACAGAACTACATTTCAAAATTGATGATGTGACGTCATGATGTGATGAAGTCACAAAGGAGAATGCGCGACGTTACACGGCAAAATCAGTAAAGAATACTTAAAATCACTTAAATAGCATGAAATAAAAAGAAAAAAAATTATTTGTTTTACATATAAGATTGAAATATATTTCATTCGTGAACACCAGCTATTATATTTTCACTCATGGCTACGCCACTCGTGAAAATATTGCATCTGGTGTTCAATCAGTGAAATTATATTTCAATCTTACATGCAAAACAAACAAATATCCTCTATATATCAGTAACAGAAGTGAAAGTCTGAAGAAATTCAATCTATGTTTATCATAATTAATTTTATTTATTCTATGTTTAAACTTGGGAACAAATGTCTTAATTTTCTTAAATAGTCTATTCATTTAATACTGTTAAGATGTTTTGGATTAAGTTATTGTGCTTCACTTATAATTTATTTTAAGTAAATTTTGGTCATTCATCATGAAATTCATTCACAATTAATGACATGATCACAGTATCATTCTACATGTACTTATAAGTGCAATACAAAACTTTACCAAGAAAGGTGTCTGCACCATTTTCTATCCCTTCTACACTGCATTAGGGTATTGTCTGTAGAATCTGTGTAGAAATAGCCATGTATATAGAAAATTAGTGAAAAGTCAGGAGATTTGAAATGATAAACTGGTGTGTAACCCTTTACATATAATCTTAAAAAAGTAAGTTTATAGCTTCACTTGTTTCAGAAACAAAAAAGATATGCAGGATACTTTTTAAGTGGACATTACATTTTTCAAAAAGCAATGATGATGATATTTGTTTGTATGTAACATTTATTAAAGAAAAAATATAGGGAAAGGACAATACAGATCACAATAAACTTTACATATGAGATATTTGTATATAAGACAATGTTGATCTTTAAGAAACTGTCAATGTCAATGTCAGAACAGTGTTGCAGAAAAAATGCAATTATTAGGAGGAAATTTGCAATGGGAAGTAATTTAAAAGCTGGAAAAACAGTTTATGTATCTTCAGACAATGTCTATTTTTTTCTATGATGGTTAGACCATACTAACTATTAAACCTATTGATACCTTGCTCTCCCATGCCTTCAGGTCTAAGATAGGGGCTGGGCCACCACCTGTTTTTCTGGTTTCCTCAATATACTGTATAGATTTCTTCTTGGTTTGTGACTGAAAAGATAATCAATCATATGTATTAGCCTTAAATAAATTTCCATTTGTGTCTGTAATGAATGCAGAAACTAAAAGTATCTAGAAACTGTCAACACCTAATCTCACCTTCTTGTTCTTGTGATGTAATATAAATACATCACTTCATGAAAATATGTAGAAGGGCAGAGTATTTACAGGTAGACGGGTGAAAAATAACTCCTGCTTTTACAGCAAAAAGGTACATGTTACCCTTTAATATGAAATGACTTGTTACTTATAAATGTGCTGTATGTTAAAAAAAATGATTACAGCATAAACATTAACAATTTTGAAACATCTAAATCTTTTACAAATTAGGGTCAAAATGTCATGCAATGAATAAAATGTGGGTGTTGAAAAAATTCAGCAGGAGAGAAAGGTTGACATTCAAAATACTTTATTTTGGTAAAAGATCTATTTTTGGTTAAATATTCAGATAAACAAAGCTTTCAAATTACAAATTATCAGATTTTACTCTTTATTTAGAATTATTTTCACATGTTATTTAAAAAAACATGATAGTTAAATAAATTTAAAAGAAATTTTAGCATTAAAATACAAACCTTCAAGTCAATCCATTTCTTTTTGACTTGTTCAAGTGTCCTTGAACACCCGCTTACACTGTTCACACTGAAATAAATCAAACTTAAAGATATATAATATATGCTTAAATTTGACATTAGAAAATATTGATAACTGCTACATATATGTAATACATGTATATACATATATATATAAATATATAACAAACACATTCTGACTTCACACCAAGTAGATAAGTTAAATTTAAAATTCTACATGTTATAGGTGGTCACAAAGTAAATATTAAGAACCATTAAAAAACTGGCAGTTTTTTTTAAAAAGACCAACTTCACTTGTCCTGTTTAGGGGAACACAGCTTCCCATACATACTTCATTCATTATTTTATTCATTCAGTAAATATTTCATTGATTTCAATAATTTTCTGTGATTAAAATATTATACTTAAGGATAAGCATATACATAGTATATATTTAAGGATAAGGGAAACATGAAAAGTGACAAGTGTACACTATTTATTTGCAAATACAAAAAAAGTTAAGAACGATTAGAAAGACGATTGATAACGTAAAGGCACATTATGCATATTTGTTAATTCTTTAGAAATGTCAAACATGTGTTAAATAATGTTTTGATATTGATTTAGGAACCTGTAAAATGATTAACAACTGAAGAAATTTAACAGCACTAAATGTGCAGTGATGTGTTGTTAAGGTAGCAAAATGTAAACAAAGTACACATGAAGTATTTTGACTTCCATCACAGGACCTTGAACTTCTGTCAATAAAAAATGTTGTTTTTTTTCTCGAGACATTAATGCTGTTATTGACTAACATAATTTCAAGGTCCTGTACAATTTACCAATTCACTATAATTATACCAATTACCAGCATAAGTATTTGTTTAAACTGTAACAAGCATTTCTGATGCTTGATTGGGCTTTAAGTAAGAGAAGTATATGGAAACAATAACAGCTCCCTTTTATTGATTATACTTAAACAATAAAAACAACCTTATTTCCTCAAAACAGAAGTAGAGTTGACATGTACTGTACATGTTCTAGTCCTATGAGAAATATACAGTTGCTGTGTAATATGCTGGGCTAGCAAATCATACATGTGATTTAACAGATTCAAAATTGTTGGATGCAGAAAACAGAGCCCCAGAAGTATTAAATATACAAATGTGACAATGAGTGGCATGATTCACTACCCTAACTAACAACTTCACAGTGGCCAGTGTTAATTTTATACTATAATAATCCAAACCAGTCTATTTTATAGAATTGGTCAACTTATAGAAAGTGGCAATTGGTCGAATTTATTTAATGTCAAAAATTTGTAAAATTTGCTGAAAAATGAATGAAAGAAATAACATAAAATATGGGTCAAAGTAGTTAAATACATGTATACTGGGATCCTACATGTTTACCGGACAATCAGTTTACCGGAAAAAATCTATTCCTGTCAAATAAGGCTTTATTTTTTGCTTAAACTCAAAAATTATCCGGTCTGAATCGTACACACACTTTCTACTGCAAAGTAAATAACAACAAAATCACTCTCAGGCAAATATTATTGATTCAGTTTTTTATTTACTAACATACCCTCTTGTTTACTAATTATTCAATGACCTGGTCATGCGGGGGAATAATCTGTTCTGCGCATTCCCGAATATTGAGGCCCTCAATGGGTTATTTTAGATAGGTTTTCCTTTAATTCTTCTCAAAGTTACCTCAGGAGATAATCGTAACATATTTTAATGATAAAAACTTTAAAAAGTAATTTTAGATTTCGTTCGAACAATATCTTGTTGTAGTCTTTTACAAAGAAATGCAAATTAAAAAAAATATAAGGAAACGGGTTATGCCCATGAGAGGAAACTCTACATAAAATATACAAAAATAGACTGTATGGCTTTTGCAACATGCTACATGATGATCAAAAGGAAAGTGTAAGTGAAAGAACAGAATTCCATTTGAATATCAAAATGTGTCATACTTTTAAGGATCATGAAGAATCAATAATTAAGTAAATTGAGTTAATAGTGTTAATTTCAATTTCACCCCTATATTTGCCTCTTTGTTACAAGCAAGGCTGCCCTGTCTATTTTAGTGACATACTGGGTTTTCCAGTATCTTAACATTGCCATTCAATAGTCGTAGTTTCCTTGCTTAATTTCAATTTAAGACTCAATTTTTTTTTAACGCAATGTCCGGTAAATTGAGTTGTTTACAAGACAGACTTCTACGGTCAAATGTTTAATTTTATGTTTAATAAAGGAATGTTTACGTATATTAAGAACCTACAAGTATTTATGTAAAATTTCATACTTTTTTATTATCCTAGATAAAAGTTACAGCGAAAAAACATCATATTTTGTCCGGTAATATGTAGGATCCCAGTATATCAGATATGTCATTCCTTGTATATTGTGAAATAGAACTAATCCGAAAGTAGATCGAGTGACATTGAATCAGTACCGCTACAAACCACGGCTTTAATTTAAGCCTTTTAGATGTTTTAAAGCGATATATAAAGTTTTGCAAGTACAATTTATGTAAATATACATGTAAATATCGCAAATGATCGTAAATGATCTATTAATAAAAATTGCTGGTTACCTTTCCACTACATCCGCCCAAAACCGGGCTTTGTCCGCGGCCGTAAGTGTCTGTGAAAACTTGCCGGTGGCCACATCAGCATTTTCACATTTGCTAATGAGCATATCACGCTCATCAGTTGTCCAATTAACTTTTCTTGCCTTGTCAGACATCGCTGAATTGTAGCACACGTCGTATTTCAAGTATGACATTAAAATGCGCGTTACCTCCTTTTTTGAAGAGTACGTGTTAGTGCGCAGGCGTAAGAATCGTACGCTTATGAAAATTGTAAGATTTTAGGTTGAACGTACGACCGCGTTGATAAGACAGTCTTACGATCGAGCGTACGACAATCGTAGATCAAAATCGTACGCTAAGATTTCCAAAATCGTACGATCGTTGATAAGACGGGCCCCTGGAGCTTACTATAAGCATTTATATTTATAAAAAATCAAAGTGCTGCAAGTTCTGTGGTATTTTCTGATCTTTGCTGTATATCTGTATGCATTTTCCTGTATAGGTTTATTTTAATGTATTATAATTCATTTTGCAAGGCACCAGAGTTTGATACATACGGAATTCTGCATAACTAGAGTTGCATCAAAAAATCATTTATGTTCATTTTTTACGACAGTTACACTTTATCCTTGCATATCATGGCTACTTCCTTAACAAAAACACTTAAAAAAGAATTTATCAGAAAAAAATTTTTCCTCGACTGGGATTCGAACTCGAGACCTCTCACACATTAAGCGAGCGCGTTACCACTGTACCACGGAGAAGTTATACACAGAAAGTCTGAATAATATCAAGTCATTCTAAATTGAGAACTTCCATTGCATTTCGGGTTTGTAATCCTTATTAATTTCGAGGTATTTTGTTCAGGGTAAACCTGTTGTTTAAAATTGAAGTAAATATTTTAGCGAAAATCCTCTCGCCCAAACAGTCCGACATGTAGAATCTATATATTCCACTACTCGGTTTGTGTAGTATTCGGTTATAAATAGTATTTTCATTGATAAAATCATATTCATCCGCGTAATTTGTGATTGTGCATTTATTGACAATTCTATAAGCCAACGCTATTGTTTAACTTTAAATGCGTTGTAATTTGTTGGATACTTGTAACAAAATAAAATATTTCTTTCTTTTAAATCGTTAGTTTTAAGCTGTTTTGAGAACTACTTGTTGTTAGGTTTGTTGTAAACTTCTGTGTCAGAGATTGAATGTCCGCTTTGTATTTAGTTATTTTCGATCAGAAAATACAATAAAACAATATTAGAAACCTTCGACCATTCGGGAATTACTTTGCTTGAAAATTGATGCGCCTGTCTTTGACCATCTTTACGCAGTGATCTCCCCTGAATTTTTCGGCTTTAGTGTACATACAAAAGGGAAGTAACCGCTTCAAAAAAGTGGACTACTTTCGGCATTTGCAATTAAGAACATTATACTCTGAAATTTCGCTACCATTATTTGTTTGGTCTGACGACCCAAACAAATAAAAACTATTAAAAAATACAAAAAAAACAGCCTGCTGCGTTCATTGGATGCCGCCTTTCCTTGTCGATCTTGTTTATCATATTGAATACACATTTAACAATAAAACATGATTAAAGTATTCAGAATTTATTTAACGTGATTCGTCATAATTAAAGTGATAATGGCGTTCCATAGTTTAAAAATACTGTCGAAATTAACTTGTTATAAATACACATTTTTAGGCCGTTTTTGAATGTTTACTTAGACAGGAGTTAATCAGATTTGTAATTTATATAAATTAAACTGTTTTCCATGAAAAGTATAATACAGATTGCTTGAAACACCTGTTGACCTTCAACGGATAAAGAACTAGTAAAACAAGTAATAATTTTCAACAAATACTCATAATAAACTTACGACCCCACATTAATAATTCCTATTATGATCTGTAATATTTTAAGGAAAATATACCAACCCACTTTACAGTGTACTTTACTGACATTTATTTTGTTTACACTTATTTTGTTGTTGTTGTCGCCATTATGCAGTCGCTATTCTGAGTATCGGAGACGCTTTGTTCGCCTATGGAAGACCGTTGTCGTCAGAAAAAAATCACAAAAAATAACGTGATAAAAACCCGTTTTTGGGGTTTACTATGATATGAACACAAATAGTCAGCTACCTACGCTAAGCAAAATAGTTCCAAAACTTCGCAGTAACTCCAAAATCATAGTTCCCTATCTATTTTAAAATTGACTGGCCAATTTTGTACTAAATTTAGCAATCGTCTTTTAAAATTGTATGTATATTTTTGCTTTACGCGATTTTAATATTACTACGCCAGCGGTCGATCATAGCCAAAGTACTTGCATAAATATAGTACAAATTACATGTAGTCACAAGTTAATTAAGTGTCATAGAACTCAAAAAATTTAGCAAGTAATGGAATACGGATTTCAGATCAGCTAACTTTAAAGCTTATAGGGCCTAATGCTTCATAAGTGTAAAATTTAAGAAAAACAAATGCATGCTTATGAATACGAACTATTTTCGCCCTAACGTCATTTTACCGCAATCACCATTGTTTACAAGTTCATCCGTGAAAGATTGAGAAGTTTATATAGAAGTTCCACGTGTTAAAACGAGTTGTAAGTTTTATATTTACAAAAACCTTATCTCCCATTTACCTAACTGTTGAATAACGTTGCTTGTTTTGCATTTATCCATTTATCAGTGGCGAAATCGTCGTTAAATCGTTGGCGATTCTGGTTGCTTACAAAAAATACAAGGGTTTGACTTAATACCGGATATGAGTCATATCCGCGGATATGACTTTAAATACAACGTTATACTGATGTTCATTGTTTATATTTCATAACGTTGATATTTATGTTGCAATTAAAATAAAAGCTGTATTTTTTACAAATTTTCTTCACAATCGGCCATTATCGGGTAAAGCTTTTTTGTACTGAATTGACCTTATCAAATTTTAAGTTTAGCAGTTCCTTCCCTTGAAAGTCCTCCCTCAAACCATTTCCTACCCAGACATTTTTGACCCATTTTTTTTATATATATTTTTTGGAGGTGAGTTATTTACATCTAGCGTATACATATTGTTGATGCTTACCTTACAGCTTTTTTAAATAAAAAATATACAAGTAGTGCCAGTCTCTCATTGTACTGCAACTTCATAATAAGCTACAAAAAATCGACATGTCTTGCCTTGTCCATCACCTCGGCTTACAGACACTTCACCCCCAGACACTTCACCCTAGGCCCTTTTTTGCAGACACTTCACCCCTCATTTTAAGAAATTTGAGTAAGGTTATAATTATATTTACATTGGGGATTAGCATCGAAAAACCCTGACATTTGCTTAGTTCTGGATAACTATTATCTATACGCTACCAGTACAATTTTCTTTTGGAAAAATGCGTTTTGACTCAAATTGATACTACATAACTGACAGGTATTCATGCCACATGGTTAATTTTGAATTTTATCCAGGGAGACATGAGAATTATGCATAATATTTATACACATTTAAAGTTAAACCATGCATAATATATTGATTTCCTATTGGAGTGAAAAAAATGAGTACATGTACGTTTTATCGGTCAAACGGAAAAAGAATGCGGTGTTTAAAATTTCCCTTTTGTTTTAGGGGTTGCCCCAATATTCGGGGTAAATAGGCCCTTTTTTTCAACATATATTCCCAAAAATTTACAAAAAAAAACAACAATTTTGTATGGGAAATTTTGAATTTATCCCTAACCTTTAATTATCCCCGAGCTCGTAAGGTCTAGAAAAAAATAATAAATCTTTTTAAAACATTTTTTTGTGAAATACAAGTCATGCTGGGGGTAAAACCCACGACCCTTTTTAAACACAAAATTTTTTTCGAAGTATGAAATTTTTTTGGACCTTTTTTTGGGCTAGTTTTAACGAAAAATTTTTTTCAAAAATTCAAAGGGAAAGTACTTAAAAAATTTTGGGGGTTTTGAAATTCCCAGTAGAAAGTATTTTGTAAGCTTTAAACCTCCCAATTTGGGTTATCCCGCCTTTAAATATTTTGCCCAAAAATATAGGGTGTCTCGGTCAGAAGTATGATATTTTGACGTTGCGTGGAAAAGTTGTGGTAAACGCCCTATCACCGTGATAAATAATGTTCGGAAGTATAAAATGAACTAGGTACAAATATTGCTCTGTCAGATGTAGTTGTACTTGGTTTTTATCACATATCACTTATCAATATGAAATCATCCATTTTATATATGCCAATTTTGGATGGGAATTTTGACAGTAATTTTGGGACTTTAAAAATAAAACATTTGAAAATTTGCTGTCTTTTTTATTGGGAACGTAAATAGTTTTATAAGGGAAAAATGCTGTTCTATTACAAATAGAATAGATAATAGTTACAAATACTACAAATAATATATCAGGGATTGAAAAACGAAAAACAACAACAACAACAATGCTTAAAAAATATAAATTTCCTTCATGTTCTGACTCATTTTTCTTTTTTGAAGACAATTTTTCTTTTTTGAAGACACTGTTTAACTAACTTCTTTCTGGCTAAACATTTGCCAAATATTGCATTGTGACATTTTAAAAACATTTTGTGGAACATACTGGAATCGCCGCACGGGCTTTTAGTAAGTTTTTACAAAATAGAATCAGACAGAATTAAGCGTTGCATTCAACAAATCAACATCAGTTTTGCCCATCAAACACACGGGAATTATTTTGTGCTCTGTCTTACTAGTAAAACTTGAAAAATGGTTTCAAAAGAATTGAATTGAAATTTGATTAATTTATGCTAGAAATTTCACATGTTCCTGCAGGACGGGCATTTTTGGGAGATTAACTTGTCCAGAGTCATTTTTACTCGTATTATCATTTATGAGCGGACAAGTGGATTTGTCGAGCCTTGATTAACTGCAAGCAGTGATTAACCATTTTTTTCTATTTTCCCTTCCCAGTTTAAACTTTTTTAACGGGGCCCTTTTCAGTAAAAACCGGCCTTTTTTTCACAATATGTCTTTGGGGGGGAAAGGGTTAACAAAAAAAAATTGAAAATGTTAAAAAAACAACCCAATTTTTCACCAAAATTAGGTTTAAAAAACGACAGGGTTTAAACATAAAAACTATTTTTTAGGTGTTTCCAAAGTTTTTCATCATTTTTTTTTTTAACCCCTTTTTAACCCCCATATTTTACCCCCAAAAACAACCCCACTTTTGACCCCCCCCCCCCTTTATTGGCCTAAATGGGGGAAAAAAAAATTTTTCCAAAATTTGGGGCCCCAAAAAACAAAAGGTTTTTCGTTTTGAAAAATTTTCCCTTAAAAAAATTGGGAGCACTTTTCGGCCCCGCCCCCCACCCAAAAGTTTAGGTTTTTTCAGTGAAAACGGCCATTTTTTCACAATATGTCAGGGGGGAAAGGGTTAAGATTGCTAATATTTTTAAAAGTAAATTCTTTAGGGGTTTTTCCCAAAACTACAGGGGGAAAACTGTTCTTTTTTTTTCTTTTTCAAGTTTTTTTGATGAAAAAAAACTTAATCCTGCCCAACAGTTATTTTCCCTTAACGGGTGTTGTATTTTGATTTTTTTAAAATCTGTTGAAAATATTAAATTTAAAATTCTTTTGAAAAGGTTTAAAAAAAGAAAAAAGAAATGAGTTTTGGGGCAAAATTTTAAAAAGGTAAAGTACTTCAATAAAAAAAGTAAATAGGTAACAAAAACCCAATTTCAAACAAAAAACAAAATTTAAAATTTCAAGTTTTTCCCCGGACATGCCCAAAGGGTTTTTCCTGACAGGGGTCAGAAAAAAATTAAAAATTTTTTTTTTTTGAAATCGGTAACCTTGAGCTATGTTCTTTTCCCGGATTGAGCTAGGGTTTTCCGCCCAATTTTTACTCACTTTAAAATTGTTGGGTCAATAAATTCGGGACATGCAACATTAAATTACCCATAAATTTTCCCTTTAAAAAAAGGGACTTTTTTCGACTATAAATTTACTTAAAATTTTAAAAAATTTCCCCTATTATTCTTTACATCTTTGTTATAGGTTTAAAAATTAGGAGCCCCTTTGTAAAAATACGCAATAAAAAATAATAAACTTTAAAATACAGGAAATAAAAAGGGAGCATTTTACTTTATAAATATTTTTTAATGTTTCAAAAAGTATGTAATAAATTAAAAAAAATTTGTATTGGTTTAAGCGAAAAGTTTTTATTTCGGGGTTTGGAATTTAAAGGCTTGTTTTTTAAAGATTTAAATTGTGGGCTCAGTTGGTTTTTTTGGGCTGAGAAGTTTTGTAAAACATAATTATACGGGCCTTTAAAGGGAAAAAACCATGTTAGTTTTTTCTGACTTTGATTTTATAATCCATTTTTAAACCTGTAGCATAAAAAAGAGAAAAATGGGAATTTTTTCCATAACAATAAAATTTTGGGCCCAGGGCCCCTTTTAAAAAACAAAAGGAAAAAACAATAGTAATGGTCCTTAATCCCTTTTTTCGGTCACACGGGCAAAACATTTTTTTCCCAATTTAAGCCAACATTATTTGTTAGAAAGTTAAAAAGGAAATTTTTCATTGTTATATATATATTTGGTTTGAAAACTTTGACATTTAAAATTTTTTGCCCCAAATATTTTCCTCAAATATTTTTTGGGCCCCATTAATGACAAAATTTTAGTGGCATATGTTCTAACTTTTTTTCCAGGAGGTTTTTTGTCAGATTGATAAATGGAAATTAAGGGGAACCTTTGGGGGAAAAATCCCTTTTTAGGGAAGGGAAATTCAAGAGAGATGGTCAAAAATGATAACTGTAAAGGACAAACCCCTTGAAGTAAACAGGGGGCAAAATGTTTTTTCAATTGTAGGGGAATTTAAATGAAGGGGTACGGATTTTTTGGGGGTACACCCCTTTTCCCTTAAAAAATTTACTTTCTTAAAGTTTGCAGTTTAAAGGCCCCCCGGGTAAAGGTTTATTTAAAATCGTGTTTGGGGCCACAAAGACCCAAATTTGTTTTATTAATTTTCAATATCTTTTCATTAGGGCCAATCTTTTTTTAATTTGGGGAAACAAAGCCCGGATAGCAAAAAACATTTTGGGGCCCGTGTCTGAAAAAAACCAACAAAAGGGGCATCCGCCCAGTTTTGTTTCAGGACCCATACTTTTCGCTACCCTTTTCTCTACCTTGTAAAAAGGGTTTTTGAAAAGGCGAACAGCAGGGAAATCCTGATCGGGACAAACCGGTTTCTGGATAAATTGCTGGTCGCAAAACCCTTTTATTTTTGGTTTTGTCATGAAAAGGGCTCATTTGTGACAGGGCAATTCATTTTTAAATTGTATTTTAAAAATTAAAGTTTTCATTCCTTTCACCTCAAGGCATTTGACATTAAATAGTGATTTTCAGGTTTTAGTAAGCAGTCAGTAAAACCTAATCATCTAATCTTGCCCTTTAGCTTTTAAAATTAAAATTAGGGGGTCATCACATTTCCCAAATTTTATATGATTTTAAAAAAGTTTTTTACTAAGCAAATAAATAGTTTTAAATTGGGGTGACCATAGTCAAAGAATGCCACCTAACCCTTACCTTTAAAATATACTATGTTTCATCGTAAAATTTTTTCTTAAAAATGTATTAAATTTCATTTTTTCTTTTAAATAGGGTCAAATTTTGAATGAATTAATATGCTTGGAACCCCATTTTCCCTTTCTTAGGAGACAAAAAAAAATTTTGGGTCCTTCTTAAAAAAATTTTGGGTCGGGTTTCCCTAAAAACCCTAAAATTTTTTATATTGTGCCCAAAAACCTTTTAGCATGTTGGTTTTTTTTAACTTTACAAAAGCTCCCTTTTCGTAAACAAAAAACATGCTTATTTTTTTTTAAAAAGAGACGGGTTGTAGAAATTATCAATGTTTTATTATATTTAAATATGGATTTTTTAATGTGAGAAAGAAAATAGCTAGTTTTTTAAAGGGGGGGTTTTCTACTCAGATGCTCGTTTTAAAATTTTGATCAGGGGGGTTGAGTTTGGGAAATTGGGGTCGCGCTTTTTTTTGGGTTTTATCCCTTTTAAATTCCAGAGAATTCTAACAAAAAGATCCCTGAAAAAAATTTAAAACTTTACAAGTAGGGAATTTTCCTGGGTCAGCAAAAAAACTTTTTAAAACTCTTTTCAGAAAAAAAGAGTTTGGTTTGGGTTTGACAGTTTACAGTAAAGTGGGGAGTTATGAGGGAAGTAGTTGCATTTGAAAAACTATTTAAAGGAAACCACTTAAATCACCAAAAAATGTTTTGGAATTTTATCAAGGGTTTTCCCAAGTGTTTGAACACCCATTTTAATAATACAGCTCAGAGTGAATTTTGCAAAATAATTAAATTCTGTTTTCAAAGTTTTTTATTTAGATGTTAGTTGATCTGTTCAAGTACTTATTTTTTTTTGCGCGAGTCCAACAATTACTAAAATCAATACTCCGAGTACTCGGGTCATTTAGAGTATTCGGTGTTACTGGGATATTTCCCAATGATCTTTAAATTTTATTCAAACACAATATCAAACACTTCTGCATGCTACCTTCATTTTCATTTTTAATTTATAGAAAATTTGTAGCTATAAAATAGGATTGCCAAGGAAATACATATAATAAAATAAGCCATAAGAAAAAGTCAATGACCAGGGATTTATTATAATACCTAATTAAAAATTTTCTTCCTAAAACACAGGATTTCTTGCCAAAACGCCCAAATAGTTTTCAACCCGGTTAGAAAAAATTCTGTATTATGATTTGAGACAAACAGTACCATTTGGGAAGGGGCCCGGGCTATTTTTTTGCTCCCCGAAAAATTTCGGGGTTTAGCATATAGTCGCCGCTTTGTCCGTCCGTCCCCTTCCCCCTTTTTTGTCCGGGGCTTAAATTGGGAAAAAAACCCAAAAGGTATCAACATGAAAAATTTGTTGGTACCCGGGGCTATGCGAAAGATTCTGAGTTTTTTCTGGACAAGGGAGGTCCTGTAAAAATGAAAAATTTTTTACGGGCCAACAAAGATTTTACTGGACCGAAAAAAACCTGATTGGGGTATAGCATTTTGAGTCATTTGCAGTGTCAGGGAGGGAAAAAAATTTTTGTACAAAAAGAAAAAAGTATTATTTAACCCAGTGAAGTTATCTTTTTTCCCCCACAAACAAAATGTAAACATAAAAATTGTTTTTACATGTATTCAATGGATTTGGGTATTTAAAATTTTAATTTCTACCCGACTATTTATAAGCCAAAAAGGGGAGGGGAAAAATTTTAGCAAAAGTTGGCATATGTTAAAAAAGAAATTTAATATCCGGTTAAATTTTGTGAAGTTGACAGATTAATTGTTCCCTTTATTTTGGTAACCTTCACGTTATGGTTTTAATTTTTTTCAACATCTTGGACCCATCTTTCATAGCTAAAAAACCAGTTGAGCACCAAATTTTAAATTTTAAAAATTTCCCTAAGTCGGTGGGAAATTTAAAGACCCTAAATTGTTTTTCCCAATTTTAATTCACCTTGGGCGCTTTCATCCCTTTTAAACAAAAAAAATAGCGGTTTTACCTTTCACATCTGGCCCCTTATGTTTAAATTTACATGGCCGGTTATTGACTTTTTAATTTTTATAGTTGTTTGGTTTTTTTTCCCTTTCGTTGGTTAATTAAAGTTTGCTTAAAGAGGGAATTTCTAAAAGGGTTTCAAGCTTGCCCCGAGCTTTTTATTGTGTAATGACAAAAATTTTGATTTGTTTTTGAATGTAGGGAAAATGATCGGCCTTTGGGAAAAGGGTTTAAAAAGTAAGGTTTTTTTAAATCCTTAATTTTTACCGGACCGGGCGGGGCCCTTTAAAAAATATATTTTTTTCGGCCTTCTTGATTTTTTTTCCGGGCAGGCCGACGGTCCGAGTTTTTCCCGGGAAAAACTGTAGGTAGAAGAAACTATTGAGTGGTGTGCAGTGCACAAAAACCCTAACTTTTGCCTTGCCTTTAATTTTTTAATTTTTCCCCTTTGTTTTTTTTTTACCTTTGAAAATTTTTTCCGGGAAAATAACTCAAAACTATTTAAAAGGTATTTTAACATGAAACTTTTGGTTTGGAATAGATCTAATTTAGTAAATGTCAGTGAAAAAGACTGTAACTCTGGCCCCTTTCTTAATTTTTTTAAATTTTTCCCCTTTGTTTTTTTTACATTTTTAACTTTGTCCAGGGCATAACTCTTAAAAAATATAAGAGGGGATCAACCCTGAAACTTTGTAGGTAGATAAAATCTCATTGAGTTGGGGTTGGGAGGACAAGAACCCAAACTCTGGGCCTTTTCCTAATTTTTTTAAAAATTAACCCCCCCTTTTTTTATTTTTTCACTTTTTAAATTTTTCCCGGGGGATAAATCCCAAAAATATAAGCGGATCAACCCTTTCTTTTTTAGGTAATTGATCTCATTTATTGGGGATCAGTGCACAAGAACCGTTAAATCTGCCTTGCCTAATTTTTTTAATTTATCCCCCTCTTCCAAATTTTTTTAAAAAACCCTTTTTTAACTTTTTTCTCTTTAAAAAAATATAACAGGTTCCCCAAAAATTTAAAAATTTTTAAGGTAGTAGATTTCTTTAGTTGGTAAGCAGTGAACAAAAACCTTAAACCCCCCTTTCCTTAAATTTTTGGGAAATTTTTCCCCTTTTTTTATTTTTTTCACTTTAACTTTGTTTCCCAGACATAACTTCCAAAGTAAAAAAAGAATCAACAAAGAAACTTTGTAGGGTTTGATTTGATATCGTTGAGTTTAAATTTCAGGTTTTCCCCAAGAACTGTAAAAAATGTCTTGCCTTTCTTTTGGAGTTTTTGGGGCCCCTTTTATCCCTTTTTACACTTTTGGGGAAATTTGTCCAGGGCATTCTCTAAACAGTGCTTAAAAATTTTACCTTTTGCCTTGCCTTATTTTGAAGTAACTTTTAAAAATATTAGAAGTAAAAACATGAAAAATTTTTTAGGTAGCTAGATATAATTTTGGTTAGAACTGCCCAAAGCTTTTAAAAACCTTTTTGAAAACCCTTTGGTCTAATTTTGGGGTTATTTCCCTAATTTTTTTTTTACACTTTTGAATTTTACCTTGGACATAACTCTGATTCTCAGGCAACCCTTTATGATTTGAAAATTAATTTAATAGAAGTGCAGTGCAAAAAAAAACTACCCGCTTTTCCCAAATTTTGGGGGTTTTTTCCCTTTGTTCATTTTTTTATACTTTCCATTTTCCAGAACCTTCCGGGGAAACTCATTCCGGGGTTTAAACCCGGGTTTTTGTTAAAGTTGGTTCTGAATTTTTCTTTTGTATAACTGTTTATGGAAAAGGAAACCCAAAAAAAATTTAAAAGGGGGTGGCTGTTTTGCACAAATTACGTTTTCATCTGTCAGTCATTTAATTTTTTTTCTTGACGCTACATTTCTTTTTTCTGAAATTTTTATAAAAGTGTTAAATTAAAGAAAAAAACATTTTTCTTTAAACGAAAAAGGTTTTAAAAAATTAAAAGGGAAAAATTTTGTTGTAGTAGCTTTCTGAGGGTTTTGCATTTTTCTCTTGCAATGTTGGAAAAAATTATCTAGCTCGCCCTTTTGGGCTGCAAGATATTTAATTTTCCCCCCGCTGTCATTTCAAAAATACAAAAACCCCAGAAAGCTACTACAAATTTACTCTGTAATATATTTTTTTTTTAATTAAAAAAGTTTGGGGCTATCCTTTTAACTTTTTTTTATTTTAAAAAGTTTTGGGTTTTTTTTTTTAAAATATTTATATGAATGCATTGCAGCTTTTTAAATAGTTTTACTTATGTATATTTTGGAAGGGAATTTTTATATGTAGCTCTTCGAAAAAAAATTTACTTGGAAACCAAAAAAAATTTTTTAGGGATTTAAAATGATTTTCCCCTTCGTCATCACAGTTTTTTTTTTTTAGCTCCCCGAGCCCTTTTCCTTTAGGGTGAGTTTTTAGATCGGGGAATGTCCCTTTGTCCTCCAAAAATTGGGTTGTGAACCCCTTTGCGGTCGCATTTTTGCCTCTCATCATTTAAAAATTGGTAGGTGCCCTTTTCTAGTTGGGAAAACCCTGGAAGTTCGAACCATGAGTCATTTTCGGGTTTTAAAGGGCTAGGGGCCAAAAGCTAAAAAAAAAAAAACCTTGTGAAAAACGTAGAGGTCAATTTTTGGAAACCCAAATCCTCATTAAAATTGGTCAAAGGTGTTTGCCCCCGGTTTATAGTCGAATGAGTTCGGGAAAATGGGGGCATCTCTGGAAGGGAAAAATAGGGGCCAGGAGCTCAAATGAAAAACCTTTTGAACCCCTCTAGTGGTCACCCTTTTTTTAAAAAATATCATCAAAATTTGGGCAGAATGCTTGTCTGCAAATTTCCTTTGGTAGGGGTTTAACATTGGGGCATCTCTTTAAAGAAAAACTAGGGGCCCCAGGAGCCTAAAAATAGGAAAAACCCCTTGTGAAACTCTAGTGGTCACATTTTTTGAATCCCAATCATCATTCACACTTTGTCAGGATGCTTATCTAGTTGATTAGCCGGGAATGAGTTCGAAATGGGGCATTTTGGATGTAAAACTAGGTCACCGGAGCTATAAATAGAAAAACCTTTTAACACTCTACAGTCACATTTTTGCATCAATTTCATCATCAACTTGGTCAGGATGCTTATCTTTGTTGATTCTTGGATGGTTCGAAAACATGGGTCATTCAGATGAAAAAGTTAGGTTCACCCGGAGCTAAAAAATAGAAAAACACTTGTTAACACTCTTAGCGGTCACATTTTTGCATCAATCATTTTTAAACTTGGTCAATGATGCTTGTCTATTCTGATAGCTCGGATGAGTACAAACATGGATCAATCTCGATTGAAAAAGAAGGTCACCGGGAGCTAAAAATAGAAAAACCCTTGTTAACACTCTAGCAGTCACTTTTTTGATCAGTCATCATTTAACTTTGTTTAAGATGTCGTCTAGTTGATAGCTCGGGGTTTGAACATGGGGCATCTCGGTTTGAAAAAAATAAAGGGCCCCCTGGGGGTTTGGAAATTTGAAAACCTTGGGTTTAAAAACTCTTTGCGGTCACATTTTTTGCCAATTTAATCATCATCAAACTTTTATTAAGATGCTTGTCTAGGTGATAGCTGGGAAAAAGTTCGGACATGGGTTTTATCTCGGATGAAAAAATTTGGGGCACAGGGGGTAAAAATAGAAAAAAATGGTTAACACTCTGTGGGCCCCAATTTTTACTCCCAAATTTTTAGCAAAATTGGGGGCAGGAAAATTGCTTAGGTCATTTCTGGGAATAAATCGAACATGGGACTCCCGGAGAAAAAACTAGGTCACGGAGATAAAAAAAAGGAAAAAATTTTTTAACCCCTCTAGTGGCTACTGTTGTGATCCAAAATTTTTGGGTTAATTGGTCTAAAAGTTTTTTTGATGATTTTTAAGTCAAGATTCAACATGGGTCCCTCTTTTATGAAAAAATAGGTCACACCCCCCAAATTTTGGAAAAACCTTGTTTAAAAATTTTTAAATCGGTCACATTTCGACTCAAATTAAACACAAAATTGGGTCAGGATGCTTTTTAGGGGAATTGCTTGGATGAGTTCCCAAAACGCATGTGAAAAAATAGTCCCCCGGAGCTAAAAAAAAGAAAAAAACTTTTTTTTAAAACTCCCAGTTGCTACTGTTTTTATCAAGTTTTCCCGGAAATTTTTCTTGGCAGTTTTTTTGATGATTTCCTAGGTCAAAATTTGTATGTTCACCGGGGAAAAAAATAAATCGCACTGCTCAAAAATTTGGGTAAAACCTTGTTAACCTGTAGTTGGGGGCACATTTTTTGATCACCTGGGCATGAGACTTGGGTAAAAATGCCCCTTGTCTAGGGGAATTTTTGGATGAGGGTTTTATAAGTCAGGTGAGCGTCTAGGGGGTTCATGGCCCTTTGGGTTTTTTATGGTTTTATTTAAGGGGAAAAATTTTTTTCCAGTTATTTTCAATGTTTGTTGGGTTTTTTGGAAAAAAACAGTTAAATTACACTGATTTTTTTTGTTATACACTACCAAACCATTTGTAACATCTTGAAATGTTTTTCCCTTTATATTGGAAAAATTGGACTTTGTTTGAACCCCGCGTTTCCCCGGGCTGCGTTTGGGTTTAAATTTATTTTTTAAAATCAAAAAAAATTTTCCCCTTATTGTTTTAGATTTCAATTTTAAACTTTCAAAAGTTATTTATTTTGTAACCCAAAGTAATTTAGATTGGGCCCAAATTTTGGGTAACTCTGCCTACAAAAATTAAAATTCACATGCATTTAATCATAATTTTTCATGTAGGTTACGACCAAGATCCATAATTTTTTTCCCAGCATTTTGGCGGGTTTTTCCCCCCCTTTTTTAACTTGAAATTTTTAAAGGTAAAATTTTTTTTGTAAACATGTTATCTCCAAAAGCTTACTGAAGGGTTTGTGCCTTTTTTGGGACCAAATTTTTTGCATTTTATTTATAAAAAGCAGTGATTTACTTGATTTAAAAAATTTTTAAACCCAAACCTTTGTACCCTTTTTGGGTTTAGTTTTAAAGATTCATTTTGGGAAGCAATTTTTTTACTCGAAAAAACACCCTTGTGACAACTTTTTTGAAAAAGTCGAGGGCCCTTTCTGTTTCCCCAGACAGTTTGTGTTTGTATAAATTTAAAAACGGAAAAAAAAGTTTGAAGGTTTTTCATTTCAAGGGATGGGAAACAAATAGCTGTTGGGGGGACAGCACACTTTAACTATTCTTTGTGCTTTAAATAGAAGAACCTTTGGTTTTTTAAATTTTTAAGTTCACAAAAAGGCCAAAAATTTTTTTTAAACCCAAAAATTCTACAAAAATAAGCATTTTGGGGGAAAAATTCCTAGCCCAGTATGCTCGCAAAAAAAAATGGGATAAAATTTCAATTTTTTTCAAAGCCGATGCTTTTGGAATACGAAAATATCTTTAAAACCCCTAGGCAATCTTTTAAAAAATTTGGGGGCCCCGATCGGGATCAAATGTGCAAAATTTCCCCAAAGCCAGTTTTTGTCAATTTTACTTCGGGAAAAATTGGGGGTGAAAAGCGCCAATGTTCAGATTTCCTTTTAAAAAATTCTACTTTTTCTTATCGAATAAACGAAATTAAAAAAAGGGAATTTTTGCCTTTTTAAAATAAAATGGGTTCTTTGTAACCCAATTTGACCCTATACAAACAAAATAATGCGCCCCCCCGAGTTTCTTTCAGCGCTTTGATTTTCATGTTGGGGCAACTTAGGGTTTTTTCTAGGGCTTTTGATATGATTCATTTTTATTTGCCCTTTTTTCTTATACCGGTAAAATATTTTCTGTTTTCAATTTTTTAGGGGGATTTCGACCCGAAAGGACTACAAACGTATGTGGGTTTTCATATTTTTCCCTTTTTTGTTTTAAAACCCCTTTACCCAAAAAACCTTTTACCTTCCAGCGGGTTTTTTCCTGTTTGTGTAAGCGGGTTTACGTGAAAAACCCGGGGAAAAAGAGGAAAGGTTAAACGGGAAATATAGGAAAAAAGCGTGTTTAATGACGGGTTTTGAATGTCGTCATTTCCCGGGCCTCTAAAAGTTCACAATCAAACAAAAAAAAGAAAAGAACGTTGTTAATTTTTTAAACTTTTCATTTTAAAACTCAAAACTAGAAAAAAGGGTAGCAGTAAAATTTAAAATTTTTTAAAAAGGCTTTTAAATTTTAAAAATAAAAATTTCATGTCTAAACGACGGGGGTTTAGTAAAGTAGAGCTATCTTTAACAAATAAAAATTCTTTTTAAAGTGCAGTTTAATGTCTATACATGGGTTGGGGTTTTTCTGGGCCCCAGAAAGGGGTTCGGGGTCAAATAATGCTTATCTTTCCTATCTTTGGTCCCTAGAGAAGCATTATTAATTAAAAGTGAAAATTCATTCATTTGGGAATATATTTTATCGGTTTTTCTTTTTTTTCAGTGAGAAGTAATACTCAAAAAATTTCTCTCTCGGTGAAAAAAACCCCCCTTTTATTTTTTAAAGGGTAAAATATTTATATTTATTTTTTTAACAGTAAAATACCATTAGTGCACATATAGATCCGTGTTTTAATCCCTAATTAATTAGTTTTAGTGGTTTCAAAAAAGAATTTTACCACAACAATATTTTTTAAACCAAAAGACACATGTCAATTTTTAGTGGTTTTAAATCGGGGAGTATTCGTAATTTCAGTACTTTAAAATTCAACATTTTAAAGCGGGCAGGGCCCCCAGATTAAAGCTAATTTTCATAAAAAATTTAAAAATGTTTAAAAAAGAAAAAAATTTGTAATTTCCAAAAGACTGCAATTTAACATTTAAATGGCTTTAAAACACATGTTTTTTCCCAAAAGAGGTCAAAATTAAAGGTTTAAGGGGGCTTTATTTAAGGCAGTGGGAAATAAAAGCTATAATTTTTCATAATTGTTATTAATTTAGCCAAACCCCCTTAGTTTAATGTTTGGGGACCCACTCTTTTGCTATATGTTTGGGCCCAACCTTTTTGCCTAATATTGTTGGCTAAACCCTTTTGCTATTTGTTTGGGCCCAAACCCTTTTGCAATTTGTTGGGCCCCTCCTTTTGCTTATTTTGTTATTCGAAAATCAATTGTTTCTCCCTGTATATTTACATGTATATTTAATGAGGCAATAAAAATATTGATAAGATCATTGCATAAATTATGCAAAGTATAATTACTTTGATACACTGAACTTATTTCAAAATGAGCGTCCTTTTCACGTTCCTTTCAAATATTATCACAGTGAATTCTTGGGGTCACAATTTCAATAATAAAAGGAAAAAAATTAATTCGTGTAAAGATCAAACAAAGTTTAGGAACTTAGAATATTGAGCCATAGAGTGTTTTGAATTATTTTTAAATGAATCTAAAAAATATTGTAAGGTAGCTATTGCACCCCATACCATAAATTGGTAAAGGAATTGTAGTTTAAATTAATAAGATTGTGAAAATCTGGAGACCAACTAATTTTAGTTTTACTAACGTATATGATGAAAGAAATGTAATAATATAGCCATGTTTCATTTTTAAAGTAATGTCAAAAAATATTAATTGCTTTTAAAAATTAAACATTTGCTGATGAGAACATGTTTTTGACAATGTGCAAAAAGAGGATTTTTTGGAATGAGAATGACTTCTCACTCAAAAAGGCTGCTTAACTAAAATATAATTAAACTTGAGAACCATTCGACTAATTAATCGCAAGGTTGATCAAGGCTTGTAAATGACCCTTTGCGAGATTAGATAGAAATTTTTTGTCAAAGCTCACAATGATTAAAAATAAGATTTTAAATAATTACGAATTACTTATTTCGTAAAAAGCGTTTTTTATTTCGTAAAACAGCGCATTAATATTTTCGTAAAATGTAATAACGAATTAATATTTGTAAATTAACGAAATAAATATGGTCGTAAAAAAACTGATATTTCGCAAAAACGAATTATAATTTTTCGTAATTACGAATTATAGATGCCGTAATTTACGCATTAAAATATTTCGTTAAACCGAATTAAACGTCGGGGAAAAAAAGTGTGAAAATGTCACCTTGGGGCTCCGTAGCTTTTGCGGCTTTTCTCTATACAATCATTTTGACACTCGTCTTCTACAAAAAGTATAATGACATTTATAAGATGTGGCCACTGGGCATGTAAAATGGAATATCATTAAGTTGGCATAGAGTCATTTTTGTAAAAGTAAACGGTATTGGATTAATTTTGTATTTTTATTTATTATTTTTTTCAAAATATAGCCGCCCCTCCTGCCTTACCGTTAATAACAAGCAAATTGAAATGCCCCCAAATAAAAGTTGGGGAAAAATTGTTGAAAAGTGCGGGGAAATTTACAATTAAAAATTGGTAAAACTAAAAAAAAATAAAAAGTATTTTGAGTTTTTGGGTTTTAATTAAAAATATTTTCTAACGTCCCCCTTTTTGGGGGTTTTTAAAAAAAAAATTTATAAAAAATCATAAATTTTATGACTTAAGAGGTAAAATTGTGCACTTTCCGTTTTTAAATTTAAAATTTACTGGGGAAAAATTTTAACCCAAAATTTTTGTTGAGCTAACAAAGACCCAATGAAAAATCCCCCCCCTATTTAAAAAAGGAACAGACCAAATTTGGTTTTTTGCAAAAATGATGTACATTGTGATTAGCTTAAGTAGTATGGACATTGGGTGATTAGTCGGTGTGTAATGCTTTGTTCATGTGTTTTGGGCTGCCGACCCGGTGTCATATATGATTTGTACAGTTGATGATCGAAGTTTGGTGTACATGATTGTACAATGTGACGTGGTCGTTGCATATACATGATTGCACAGAAGTGAAAAGTTTCGATTGTGTACATGCTGTACAGTGCGATTGGGGTCGTGTGTGTACATGATTGTACAGTGTGACTTGTTGATGGTGTACATGATTGTACATTATGACTGGTTGATTGTGGAGCAATGAATCGTACAGTATGACTGGTCATGTGTGTACATGATTGGGTACAGTGTGAGACTTTGCATGTATGTGCCTGATTGTACAGTGGCTGGTCGTGTATGTACATGATTGTACAGGTGTAAACTGGTTGAATGGTGTACATGATTGTACAGTAGACTGCCGCTTGATTTGGACATGATTGTACAGTGTGACATGGCATGTGTGTACATTAATTGTTAACAATAAGACGGGTTGATTGTGTTCATTTATACAGTAATGACTGGTCGTGTGGTGTACATGAAGTACAGTTTGACTGGTTGATTGTTGTACATGTTGAACAATGGACTGGTCATGCGTGTGCATGAATTGTAAGTGGTGAGTTGTGTTTGTATCATGATTGTACATGTGACTGGTTGAATTGTGAAATTTGTACAATGGGACTGATCGTGTGTGTTAAGATGTACAATGTGCTTGTCGGTGTTTGTAACTGGAATTAAATCAATGTGAAAGTCGATTGTGGTACTGATTGACCAGTGTGGACTGGCGGTGTTTGTACATGATTGTAAGACAAGTGTGAACGGTCGTGTGTGTAATACGGAATTATACCTGTGATTTGGTTTTATTGTTCATCTGAATTGTACTTTTGCTGGCCATAGATGTGTACATTAAGTACAGTGTCGAAGGTTGAGTGTGAACATGTTTTGAACGTATGAATTTGCTTGTGTAACCCCTAATTGTTAATCAGTGTGACTGGTCGTGTTGTGTAATAAATTTTTAAAAATGTTATTTTGGTTTATTGGGGTTAATGATTACATGTAAATGGTTGATTTGTAAATGAGTAAGTGTGACTGGTTAAATTTTTTACATGATTGTCGTGTTTTGGGTTAAAATTGGGGCAAAATGTTTTCAAGTGTGATGGTGGTTTTATACATGATTGACATGTGCGGGTTTGGGTGTGTGTTCATGATTGACAGGTGACGGGTCGTGCGTGTCATTGTTTTAAAATGTGACAAGTCAAAAATTTTGTGTACATGATTGTAAAATTTTATTTGGTCGTGTGTGACATAAAATTTTGTCCCGGGGGTAAATTGTTGTTTTTGTTTAGGGATTGACATTTTGCGGGCCCTTTATGTGTACATAAAAGAAACGTGTAATTGGTTGAGTTGAACATTTTGAACAGTAATACTTTGCATGTGTGTACCTAATTGTACAGTGTGACTGGTCGTGTGTGTACATGATTGTACAATGTTGTACTGGTTTGATTGTGTACATGATTGTACAGTGTGCTGGTTGAATTTGTACATGATTGTACAGTGTGACTGGTTTGATTGTGCACATGATTTACAGTGTGACTGGTCGTGTGTGTACATGATGGTTCAGTCTGACTGGTCGTGTGTGTACATGATTGTAACAATGTGACAAGTTGATTGTGTACATGATTGTAAAAATGTGAAGTGGTCCGTGTTGTACATATAATTTTGTACCGTGTGTGACTTGTCGTGTGTGCACACGGATTGTACAATGTGACTCGGTCTGTGTGTACATGGGATTGTACAATTGCGACTGGTTGATTGTGTAAGATTGTAAAAGTGGATTTGGGCGTGTGTGTACTTTAATTGTACGGGTTTGGGACTGGTTATTATTTTTACTTGTTTTGGACGGTTTTAATTTTTCGGGGTGTGTAATAAATTTTTTCCCCCAATGTGTTAAGGGTTTATTAAATGTTTGACCAAATGTGTAAAACTTTTGTAAAAAGGGGGTTAAGTATAGATTGGTTGTGTGATTTTTAAAAATGTTGTAAAAAGGTGTTTTAACCCGGGAGGAAAGTTGGTCCCAATGAGTTTTGCAGGGTTAAATCATAAATTTTCTGTGTAGGGTTACCCCAAAGGGGAGTAAACGGGTTTTAATAAGGGGGGGGCGGCAAACTGGATTTACCCAAAGCATTGCCTAGAACCAGTAGCAGAATATCAAATTATTATAATTATCAAGAGAAAGGGGAATGAAAGTGTCCACCCCTAGAAAAAAGGATAAAGGGATTTTCTCCCATAACCCTGTTTTTATACTTTTTTGTTTCCCTAAAAAAAGCGCTGGGCCCTTAAAAAAGTTAGACTAACCCTTAAATAAAAAAAAAATTTTTTATTACAAAAAGGTTAAATTGTGGGAAATTTCTGTACACCCGGGGCAAATTTCCCAGGCTTTTTTAAAGCGGGCAGGGCCTAAGAAAACAAAATTTTTAAGAAAATAAAACTTGAAAAAGTTTTAAAGGTTTTAAAAAAAAGTAAAAAGTTTTAAAAAATAAAAGTAAAAAATTTCCATTTTAAATTTGCGATTGAGGGCCTTTTTTCAGTAAATTTCACCCTTTTACTGGCGTTTAAGCAGTAAGGGGTTAAATTTTGCATTTTTGATTTTTTTTGAATTGCTTTGGGGTTTTGAAAGTGCCTTTTGAAATGTGCATTTTATTTTCCCCTGTAGCTTAAAAATATTTTACTTTTGGGAAACTTTTTAAAAAATTTTTCATGAACTTACGGAATCTTGGATGCAAAGTGCTTAAAATCAGCATGAAAATTTATTTTTACCAAATGTTTTTAAATCCGAAAATTTTCTTTCTGTTTCCTAAAATAAATAGAATTTTCCCCAATTGAAAACTTTTAAATAAAATATCTTTATAAAAGCACTATACCAACTTTATATACTTTGTATTACAAATTTTGTTTGTTAAAAACAGGGTAAAATACCATAAAAAAAATTAAAGGGCAAAAATAAAATTAAAACTAGATTATTTAAAAACCTAAAGAAAAAATTATTTTTCTTACGGGAATTAAAGTCTAAGTTTTAGTTTTTGGGTAGAAGGTTTTGGAAAAATTTTTAAAAACATTTCAAATTTTGTTTGGGCTTGTAAGTTTGAATAAGAAATAACTTTCCAAGTTTTAAAAATTAAAAAATGTAATTATTTTATTTGAAAAAATGTAACAACGTTTCGAACCCCAAAAGTCTTCAATCGGATATTAGGAGATAGTAACATGAATTAAAAGTTCATGCCTGAATTTTGCACGAGTTGAATAAAATTTATATTACGCGAGCCTCTGGCGAAGCATAATTTATTTTAAATTCAACGAGGTGCAATAAATTCAGTTTAAAATGAACTCACACGAATTTAATATTCTATTTATCACTACCCAAAAAAAGTCCCTTTTTTAATTGACGCGACAAGTTTAACCTAACATTTTAGCGCGTCTTTACCCTATGTTTGTAATAAGCTACGACCGTCCAAGTAAAATATATGCAGCGGCCCGGCAATAAACCATATTTACGGAGTCCGCAAAAATCGGCAGAAGGGTGTTGGTAAATTTTTTATAGGAAAATGACGTCAACGTATATGAGTCAAGGACAACGACGTTAAAATGTAATAAAAATTTTTGGAAAGTATTAAATGTAATATGATAAGGAGTTTTATAAAAGATACAAAACACTGGTAAAGAATGCAATTAAAAAAAAGAATGTTAAATTAAGAAACGCAGCAATAAACTACATATTGAATAAATTTATTTTAAAAGCCTTTAAGGCAAAAAATAAAAATAGAATATTTTTTTAATAATTGCAATTTACGGATCAGCCGGCAAACTTAAATAAGCCGTGCGACCCAGCGCAGGCCAAGAGCAGCCGGCAACTTACATTTGCGTGCGACCATAGTGCAGACCTAGATCAGGCCCGGACAAATTAATTTTAGCCGTGGACCAGTGCAAGCCAGATAGCCAGCAAACTTACCATTAACGTGGCGACCGGAGTGAAAGGCCCCAGAATCAGTCCGTGCCCTAACATAACCTACGTTGGGACCAGTGGCAGGCCACGATCACCCGGCATTAACTTAAATAAAGCCGTGCGAACAGTGCAGGCCACGATCACCGGCACAACTTACCATACCCTTGGCGCGACCAATGCTGGCGCACGAAATGCCGTCACAACTTACGATTAGCCCTTGCGACCAGTGGAACCACGATCAGCCGGGCACAATTTAATTTTACCGTGCGACAGGGCCGGCCCGATACTGGCCCGCACAACTTTCACTAACCCTTTCCGACCAGTGCAGGCCACGATCACCGGCATAAATCTTCACATAAGCCTTGGGCGACCAGTGCATTTCAACGACGACAGGCCGCACAACATACATTACGCCTTTTGGGACCATGCAAGCCACGATAAGCCCGGCACAAACTTCCATAACCCTTCCGAGACCAGTGCTGGCCACGATCACCCGGCATTAACTTACCATAACCCGTGCGACAGTGCATTTTCATGATCAGCCGGCACAACGTACATTACCCTTGCGACCAGTGCAGGCCACGATTGAGCTGGCACAACCTTCATAACCCGTGTGACCAGTGCAGGCCACGATCACCCGGGCATAACTTACATAAGCCCGTGGCGACCAGTGCAGGCAATGATCCAGCCGGCACAACTTACATTGTTCCATGCGACCAGTGCAACGCACGATTGGCTGGCACAACTTACATAACCCGAGTTTATTAAAACCGTATTAATTCTGTTTTTTTTTTTTCCCTAAAATGAAATAATGGTTGTTTCGATTTTTTGTTCACAGATCAGCCGGCACAACTTACATTACTGTGCGACCTGTGCAGCCACGATCAAGCCGCCAGCCACAACTTACATTACCATTGCGGGCAGTGCAGGCCAAAACGATTAGCCGGCACAAAACTAACATAACCCGTGCGACCAGTGCAGACAACGATTCCCGGACAACAAACAAACCCCGTAAAACCATTTGCGGGAAACGATTACCCGGCATAATAAATAACCCTTGCAAAAGTGCAAGTTGGGCCGGGCCCATTTTCAAACTAAAGCGCCAGTGCACCCCAGAAAATAAAGCAAATTACATTGCTCGTGGACTTTTAAACCCATGATAACCGGCCAACTTACATTACCCGTAAACCAACTATCAGCTGGATGTTGTACTTATTTTTTTTTTTTCCCTAAAATGTTTAAAATGTTTTTTTGATTTTGTTTGTCAATAATTAAAAAGGGACATGTTTTTTTAAAGATATTGGGCGTTGTAAGTTTAAAAAACGCTTGATTCTTCCTTAAAAACCAATATTATTCCAGGTTGATTTTTTAAAAAAAAAAAAAACGGGTATAAAAAGTAAAATTTTCACACTGAAATCAACATTTTTTCCCTAAAAATTTTTTGGGATATCTTTATTTTTGGGTTTTTCCCGTTAAGTATTTACTGCTTTTTAAAAAGTAAAAAAAGGGAAAGGATGTGACTACTATTTTGAAAAGAAAGCAGTTTTAAATTTTTACTGCCCCAAAAATTGTCCCATTGTTCGAAAACTTACGATTGTTTTTTAAAACAAAAAACTTCCGGGTTTTAAAATTTTTTAAAAAAAAATGGGCCCAAGGAAAAACGTTAGACCCATTAAGTGTATTAAAGGGTATAAAACAAAACACACACAACACACCGCCCACAACACACCACACACACCAAAAGGGAATTTATAAGGTCCCCTAAGTTTTAAAGACGTTCAATACGTGCCCAAATTACCTTATAGATCATTGTTTATGTTAGTGATATAAATTTTTCATTTTTTTTGCTTTTAAAATTTCAATTTTTTTTCTATTATGTGGTCCCTAGGGGAACTGCTTTTGGGAAACTTTAAATTGGGACTAAAAAGTTATCCCTCCCTGTGTTTTCCCTTTTTTCTTTTTAAAGTAGTGTTGGTATTTTTGGTTTTTTGTTTAAAAATTGGGTTCCCCTTAAAATAAAGATGTTTCTGGGGAACACGGTTTACAGTTTTTAAATTTTAAGATAAAAAACCCATTAAATAATCTTACATTTATTATTATGTAAATTTTTTTGACAAAAGTTTTTTAAACAATCCCCAAGGGTTTTTTACATTGTTTTTTTCGATTTTCAGTGGGGGTTTTTTCCCCTTAAGGGTTTTAAAAAATCCGGGGGATTTATTATCCCAAAAAAGTTCCTTTTGGAATTTCCCTGAAAATTTAAAGTTTTTAAAAAATTTTTGATTTTTTAAACCTTTTCCCTAAGATCTAAAATGGATTCATTTAAAAAAAATAACAATTTAATCGAAGAAAAAATGAAATGAAAATTAAATATCTATTTAAATAAAAAATTTGCTCTTTTGTAAGGGGGTTTTTAAAAATTTTCGTCAGACCCCCAAAAAGGTAAAAAATTGATATTGGGGGATGGGCTTGTTTTCCCTATAAACCACTTTTAGGTCTTTTTAGTTTTAAAATTTTTTTTTGTTGTGAAAAAAGGGCCTTTAAAAAACATTTTTACGGGGTTTCACGTTTTTTTATTTTTATTTCAAATGTGTTGGAAGATAAGTTTTTGGGAAACATTTCTCAAAATCTTTCCCTTTTGAACCCAAAAGTTCAAGCAATAAATGAAAAATTTTTGCTCAAGGAAAAAGGGCTTGCCCCTGACGGGTTTTTGGAGCCCACGGGGTAAGCAACCCTTTTTGTTTTTCAAATCCAAAATTTTAAACCCACTTGGGCACCCCGCACTTTTTTCAATTTTTGGGCCAATTTTGGGCATATAATTTCAAAGTTTATAAAGTAAATGTAAAAATCGTAAATTGACACCTGACTAAAAACTGTAAAATAGAAATTGTCCTACTTTGTAGAGACGTACATATTAATATTCTTATAACTTTGTGTGCTACAAGACATGATTATGTCATTGTTATGCAAACATTTCTCACATTCTTATTTGTATCGAAATCTTGGAAATAACATATTGAAATTAACAAGTTTTACTTTGGCCGAGTACTAGTATCATTTTAAGATACTTCTTGTTTTTTTATTCTACTTCGCAAATATGATCAATAACCCACTTGACCCAGAGGAAATTATATAAGTATCCTTAATAATATATATGTAATGAACAATGGATTGAAAAAAGTGGGTCTGTCCTTTTATACTTAAGGCAGATGTTTTTTCTTTTTGCGATTTATCACTTTATATAGTAACCGTTTTTTCAACATCGCGCAGTCTAATCTGTTTGTCGTGACCAAGCCACCTGTCGGAAACTTAAGATCATTCATGTCAGCGTACGCGTTCGAAAGTAGTTTCAATAGACATATTTTAATAAAATTACTACGCATCGGAACTCCGCGCTTTGCTGCTGTACTTAGCAGGGGAATTTATCGTTTTGATACGGTGTTCCGTTAGAGCCAGTGCATTTGATCTGAGAACGAAAGCGCTAAGCATGATGGTGACAGTACGGCAGTATAATAGCGAAACACGACAGTACTATGGTGACAGTCAATCGTTTTGCATGAAAATCCTATTGATTTCCTACTAACAGACATCCTTGTTAAATAATTTCCGGGAGTCAAAGTTCATATATGTCTTTTATTGAACGCATATTTATCTTTTATTTATTTATTTATTTATTTATTTATTTATTTATTTATTTATTTATTTATTTATTTATTTATTTACAACATATTCAATAGCGTTTTACACAACTTGTTACAGTAACTTATAAAAAATATTTCCTTTATAATTGTTTTAGGAAAAAGGAGTTTGATTTAAAGTAAATATTCAAGAAACATGGATTGGCTATATAAAAATGTAATATGTCTGGTGTGTTAGGTGTTAGATGATGACCGTCCGACAACACGGTGGTGATGCGTGACAATACGGTGGTGACAATACGACAATACGATGGTAAAGCACGACGGAATGATGTTGACGGTACGATGGTGACAGTACGATGGTGATTCGCGACAGCACGATGGAAGCACTACGTACTGTCACCATCGTTCTGTCTTCTCAGAGAAAACGCACTGGCCCTAAACTAATATCGTACTTTTAGGTAGTCTGCTTATCTAGTGGACATTAAACAGACTGTGTATTGCATTTTATTAGCCCTAACTTTTTTGAAATGTTAATTTCCCATTGGCCACTGGGGGTTATTTTACTGTTAAACCAAGTGTACCATGTGACTAAGAAATTTGTACTGTAACAGGTTATCAGTACTTTTTGACATCACATGTTGTTTTTTTTTAAACTTGCAAGGAAGGGATAGTTGAGTTATTGCTACTCTTGGTTCAATTTTGTTAGATTTAGTTGAAATTTTAAAATGATTTTTTCGGGGCAATATAATAAGAAACGCATGGGCTTGTGAGTAACATTGAAAATATCATCTCTCGTAAAAATATAAAAATACCGTTACCCTCGGCTAACGTCCCGAACAATTTAATCTTGAAGTAGACTATACAATGCTTTAATTAGGCAATAAAACATGTCTACCCTTCCCACTGGACGGGGAGCACTATTTAATTGCAGAAACGAAGAAATAAAATAAACAAGCAAGAATAGCATTTATTGAGGAATAACATATTTTCCATTTCATTGCAGTAACAAAACTTTGTTGTATTTGTATCGTTTTGTTAAATGATCACAAATAATTTTACTAATTTCTGTCGCCTGCAACTATTCAAGTGATGACTAACACAGAGAATTGTATTACAAATATAAATGTTTGACATCAAAAGGAAAATTAAGTATTTGTACGTGTTGGTAAAATTATGATTGAAACTGTGTTTGACAATAATAATCAGTTTTAAAAAGCACTCAGATGAACAGTTACAAACATATTCGAATTATTGACGACATGTAGACATTTTGTTTGTTCTGTTTCTGCAACCATTATAATAAGTGTATAAACAAAGATCTGTATAAATGGACTTTTACTCGATATATTGGAATGAACTTGGTGATTAACTTCAAGCATTACATTAATATTTGTTTAGTCTCTTAGCGTAAGTTAAACCGAAATACCGTGTGTTCTAACAATTTTGTTCCAGGTTCTTAGAAGCAGGGGACATATTCGAACTTTGGCCCGGTCAACTTTATAAATAAGGCAGACACTGTGTTTTCAAGATACTTCATTTTTCTTTGAAATTCTTTGTTACATGTATTTATTTGTAGGAATTGGTCTGTTTTTCAGATATTTAACCGAAGCTTAACAATTTGGTAGCTTTGTATGTATTTGTGACTTAGAAAGGATGTTTAAAAATTGAAAATTAGGCATTGACAATTTGCACTAAACAAATAAGAAACTTTGGATAAATTTTGTGAAAAAAATCTACACATATGACTGACAGTTAATTGGGCATTTTTGAAATTGCAATTGATTACACTGTGTGTTAGTGATATTTCTAAGTGAATCGCGTAGAATCTGGAGTATCCTGCATTAAGTATCATCAAGATGGCCCATATTGGTTTTGTATTTTAGGAACAATACATGCAAACTGTATTTTTTTAATTTATGGCCTATATCATTGACTTGTACTGTGAAACTGGTTATCTGCCTGTGTAAAAGATTTTGAAATATTTCGAATTGATTTATTGGCCACATTGAACTTGAAATTTGCTTAATTTTAGGTAAACTGATCCCCACCCCACCTTACGGAAAGGCCAAAAAGATGCCTTTGCCGGGTTAATACTGATTGAAAGTACTTTTTACAAATGAGTTTACATGTAAATGAAAACAGATGGTGTAATCTTTGATAAGGTATAACGAATGGACATATTTGACATCCAGAAAAAATAACGTCAGTGTTCCGGTAGACAATGACAGAACATATTTCTGTCACTCATGATTTAACAAATTACAACATTTGACAAAAAGTTACGCATACTCCACGGGATGTGACGTGGCGTTTTACTTGTTTTTCAAAAGGGGGTCATGAGTAAATTGTGTGTGTGTGTGATTTATACATAAAAAGCAAACACACACAACAATACGTTAATAAATGTTCAAATATAATAATAACTATTCTAGAACAAAATCCCGGTTGGGGTGTCATGACACTTAGCTCCCGTGGATACGTACATGTGATATTGATGTACAGGGGTAAAAGGCTTAGTTTTTGTTCATTTTCACTTTATGAGATAAACTTGATATAATATATCTTAATTGATGTAAACTAGAACCCATCCACAATTTTAATCATTGGCAGTTATTGTTAAAACAATTGTGCTTAATCCTGAATATTTTTTTTCTGCATGCAAGTTTTTAAGCTCCGCCTAAAATATGTGGACACGGTACTGCAGTTTCTATAACATATTCAATGAAACTGTAGGTAAGGATACTCCACTCTCTCCGTGATTTAACATTAGAATTATTTATTATGTCGATTTACTTTATATATACTACTATCATATAGCCTTTCAAACTTTTTTTAATTTTAAGATATATAATCATCAACATAATTACGGATCAATTTCATAAAGCAATTTCACTTTCATAAAGCAATTAATGTTGTATTATTTTTGTATCATTCCGTAATTAAAATTTATTTCTGAAATAGATTGTCCGATATTCTGGAAACAAAGTAATCCCTCGGAAGCATTAACCACAACGAAGTCGAGCATGAATAACACCATAATACAGTAAAGGCACATTATGCCTCGAATCCATATATTCTTAAATTATTTAGAAATGCAAAACGTGTGTTTAATAATGTATAAATAAAGGATGAAGTGTATGTAATGATAAAATAGCGGTGAACATGCAGTTATGTATCGTAAAGATAGCGAAATGTAAACACAGTAGTATTTTGACTTCCATACAAAATACTAATTCACTATTCACAATACCAATTGTGTCTTGTTTCTCTAAAATTATTTCGTATTATTCAACACCGTAGTGCAATATTAGTATTACCATGGATCGTTGTCGCAATTAAATACTTTTATTATAAAAATAAGAGAATATCATTTACAAGAATCAAACAAATATGGTAACATAATATCGACTAGGAAACATCTTCTTAGTTTAATAATATTTTATTGTATAAATATACACACAATATACAATTTCATAATTTTACAGACAATATCAAGTGTACATACAAAAGGGATGGGCCAAAAGTTCTAACAACATTATCGTGGGCCCTTCCCTGAAGTTAGTCAGAAATAAGTTTATACTATTTGAATAAAATTGTGTGATATCAAATAATTATCAATTTCAGTTTAACGTAAATTTCAGGAACTAATTTTCATGAACTAATTTTAACAAATGTTTTATATGTGAATATAAATAAATCAAATGAACTTTTAATGGAGAAAAAATATATAAAAATATTAGAAATATAGATAAGCATTATAATAAAATTATGATACTAAGAGTGATTAAATGAAGTTATTTAAATATAAATGTATAAAGTATAAGTTTCAAAAGTCAATAATGTTCCATTTAAAGTTATTTATAGCTTTTGAATTAAGTGCTCTAAGTATCAAATTTTGAGAAAAAGGAATAAATAATAGAATGAAATAATAAAATTATTGTACCAAGTTTGTTCAAATGAAAGCCCTGGGGTCAAAATTGGCCCCGCCCTGGGGGATCATTGATTTTCCTTATATGTATATAGGAAAAACTTAAAAATCTTGTTTTAAAAACCCATTTAGCTAGAGCTTAGATATAAGTTTAAGATTTAGATTTTATATCTGATTTTATATCGACTAGTATAACACGTTACTTCTATTCAGATCACCCATGTCGATACGTATATATAAATCACTACAAAAAAGTATATCTTATCGATACGTTGATTATGTGTTGATTTAAATACTTATGACTATGTTAAATTACAGTTGCTGTCAAAATTATAAGTAGATTGAAGTTCACGACTCTTCATTGACCATTTTCATACAAATTCTCATCTTTCGCTTTGTTTACCCTACACGAGAGAAGAATATTTGGGGACAGTCTGTATGAAGAAGTTTACTTGCGATTCACTGCATGACAGTCAATAAGAAATTATTTGTCCAATTGAGTGAAAATCTATTAAATATACGTTTGTAATCTTAAAGTGATGTTTATCTTTATGAATTTAAATTATGAATGGAAAAAAATAAGGCATGATAGCTTTACAAAGATTAATCACTTTCATTTGTCAACTGTTTAAAATATTAGTTAAGCTTGTCTAAGATACGTTTCCCCTCAGTAGGGAAATTATATTTTGTGCGAGTAGTGTTCGCTCTGAGTCCACATTTTTACATAGTCGATATTTTTTGTATTTCTTTTGCTAGCATCAGATAGTTAGCATATTGATGAAGCGATATTTAATTACCAAGCATATGGACTAATGGGCTTTCAGCCAAAATCAACGAAACCTTACTTGTTCCTTTAGATTGCTCTTTTATAAAAGTGATTCGTAATTTTGTAGATGGTTTTCTAGATCACATATGTATCTTTTCAGCTGGAATTAAATTTCGACCAATATTCCCAATCCAAATCTTGTAAATGTTTCAAGGGTTGTTTGAATGTTTAGCATCGTTCGGTGGTAAGATTTCGAGTCCGTTTTTGTATGTATTGCATGTCTTGGACACACCAGAACCCGGGATGGAACAATATTTCGACAAACACTGCATAAAAATCTGGTACAATAATGAGTATGATGGGGGATAAAATTTAAAAAAAGACAGCTTTGAATTTTATATAAATGTTAAAAAAGTTAAAAATTTACCCTGCGATTTTCACATATAGTGTTATATTGCCCATTCGTTCTACTGAAACTCTATTTTGAGATCCATATGAAGTTCACCCCCGTGCACGTGATTAGTTAACATTCACTAAATGTCGTTTTGACCAATTCATTTTTGTAAATGATACTTAATATGAACACTTATCAATACACGACGTCCAGATTTTAATCATTTTACATATAAATAGGTAACTCATTGGACAACTATTCCTCAAGAGGGCAAAAACCTTAGATGGGTTACTGAAATGCACTTACAAATATGTACGCGTTTGGGCAATGCATACGAGGATTTAAATCCCGCTTCTTCTGGATTTTGCGTTATGATTTCAAGTATTATTTATGTTTGAATTACATTTGAACAAGAGTATCGGACTATTATTTGACCTTTCTCTCTATATATAGATACAGAAAATCACACGAAAAATAGGCGAAAATAGGCACGCGCAATATATATATCATAAATATCAGGATTGCTACATAACCAATGCTTACCACCATATTATTCAGTCTTACACACCAAAAATAGTATTTTTTACTACTTAAACATTGATTTGGCTCCGATCAGGATCTCACGAGTGTGACCATATCTATACTTATATTTTTAGCTCACACTCTTTAGTCTAACGTCAAAGCAGGGTAAAAACCATGAGTCCGTGCTTTCAATTTGGTTACAAAAAAGACGAAAAACCGTTTTTTAAAAGAAATATTTTCTTTCAGTTACCATGGCAACCAGAGTTCTGCATGGAATTAAATTCTTTGAAAATTTTTCAAAGGTGACCACCAAATAACATGAAATTGGCTTAGCGGTTTATGAGGAGATGACGTTTAAAGTAAAAGTTTACGGACAACGGAAGAATTGTGGCCACAAAAACTCACCTTGTCACTTTGTGACAGATGAGCTAAAAAGAACATCGATTTTACTTCACAAAATCAAGGCTTGGATATATGAAAAAGATATATTGCATTGGCTAAAACGATATAAAGTCCAAACCTGTAGCGTTTAGGACAAACTGCCTCAAGTTGTCATTTCCACAGAATATCTGATGCTCGCAGATCTCCTTTTTTAATAAACGCATGCATTCCCTTGTTAGGCCCCCATCGTCTATACCATCCTTGGCGCCAATTTGACATGCAGTTCAACCAGTGGATCAAATGTTTTTCTTTGAAATCCACGCATTACGCCTTCAAAGACATTATGTCTTGTAACGTTTATAAAAAAAAATCTTGGTACAATCAACTGCGCCAATCAGCTCATGAAGTATTTCCTCTGTGTCTTTTCTTAACATTCTGTAAACCATATTCAACATTTAACCTTTATTCAAACATACCGTAAATGGTATGACATTAGTTAGACTAATTATGTACATGTACATGGTTTGCTGTATTTGTTTTAAACAAATTTATTTTCGTTCGATTGTGTTTGAAGCTTATTGCAACACTCTCGAATCCGTTCCTGGAACCAACCAATACTAAGCAATGAATGTAAAGTTTCTTGCTCAAAGAAACAACGGATTGCTCCTGACAGGGTTTGAACCTACGCGGTCAGCAATCCTTAGATTACTAGACCTACGCGTCAACCACTCGACCACGACGCCACTTGATCATGCTGTATTTAAGCATGCATCAGATGCACGTATACAACGTGACAGAAACAACCTTAACGAGTGGGCTTCCGCGGCTTGTGAATTTCTTACCTAATAAATTATCGATACGAATCAGCAAAAAGAAGTATAACGAACTTTTCTGTAATGTACATTAGTAAAACGCCTAATTTTGTCTGAGAAATATAACCTGTATAAATCACAGTATTGTACATTTCACATGATGTGATAATTAACTATTACCCTATAGGGCATTACATACTGGTGGTAGTATAATACTATAAATAAATGAAAATTTCGCAACAAAAATAGTCCGTGTTAAATCAAACATCGTACATGGCTACGGGAAACACTAATATATTTGCACAATTCATGTTAAATGTTTTGTTTAGATAAACATTCCAACGTCACGATTAGATGTTATCATAAAGAAAAAGCTGACGCGGTAAACATACTCTCTCTATGGAAACACTCACGCACTATATTTATACAATGATGTTAAATCTAAATTATAGAAATCTCAGTCTTGTGGGGGTCCAGATGTTTCCGCCAGACTTGTTTCAATTGCATGCCGCAATAGTGGATCTTCGTCGTCGCTAGTACTATCAGTTATATCGATAAATGGTGCATGTACCCTGAAACATAAGTTTCCATCAGTCTCCTGTCTTTGTTAATTTAAAATCATTTTTCCCTATCAATGGCATGGTAAAATAATGACATCTGCGTATCTTCAAACGAGTTTGAAAAAAAAACTTCCAAGTAATATTCCTGCAGAGTCACGCAGGTAAACTTTGGTAATAACAGTTTTAAAACATATTTTGGTAGAAACATTGACTAGGTATGGCCTTGCATGGGCAGACAGACGAACATATCAAAAAGGCTGAATGTGTAAGACTATAAAATATATAAAATTAATAAAAAAAACTTGATGTTAGCCAGCTCATGTGACTTCATTACTGTTAAGAAACGTCTTGGTGTTTGTGGTCCACAGAAACAGACAAAATACACACTTACCGTTCTCTCCAAGAGCTTGAACTCGTTCTCGAACTTGGTCCTGAAGAGTTATGGTTTCTCGATAGTCTTCGATGGAATGTGACCTTAAATATTATAAACTGTCATTGACAATCAAAGTATACCTCTCAAAAACCAAAAGCGTAGAAACACAATTGAAAGACTTTTACGAAGTTAGCAATGTTTAAGCAGCTGAATGAAAGATAAATTGTATTCGTTACTTTCATGTTCTTAAACGCGTAAAATAGGAAAGAAGATACTTAAGATACTAAATAAAAGTGGATGCAATAAAGGAAGAAACTGCGAAAAAATCAATTATTATATACATGTATTTTCTGAATTTCTGTATCAATATCTGGAAAGCACTCAAATGTCCGACATTTTTGTTTTATTTTGTATGTTTTGTTTGGTTTGACGTTGCAACAACAAAATTTAGGTCATATAGCGATGGTTTAGGCTAGGGTGTTACAAATTTCAAACAACTGAGAATAAAATTTTATAAAATTTTCAATTTCAGTTCAATTTTACATGCATGGTTTATAGTAGAGGCTATCTAAAGGGATATCTTTCTGACTTCTAGCTGATACAAGTCGGTTGCTCTCGGGAAGAATGTGTGCAGGGCATTTTAGGGGGAAATATTAGCATTTTTAGGGCGAAATATACCTATTATGGGCTAGGGGAAACAACTTATTCGGGAAAAAATAACTGAAAGCGACCAACATTTTTGCACAAAATAACCCACATATGTTACCATGTAAAATTTCATTCCCGTAATCACACTGTTTATTGTAATATTATACATTGATTCAAATTTTAGCAAATATTTATACCAGATCAAATTTTATTTGTCAAATTACCGACTGCTTGATAGGTGTATTTACTAAAACGAACGAGAGCACGAGTAATATTACTGAAAATAGTATGTGTTTAAAAGAATCTATTTATTGAAAATGACTTTTTATTTAGGCGCTCGTTTATAACTTTTTAGCTAAAATGCAACCGAAATAAAACATATAGACCCTACCTCTGGAGTACCAGAACTCAACCAGTCATCTGCATCTTCTATTGGTACAGTAGTTTTATCGGCATCACTTTCTCTGTCTGTTTGTGAAGTTTCGTGGTTTTGAACGGTTGTAGTTTTGGATTGCCTTTTTTCTTTTACGAGTACAAGTAGGCTTTCAATGTTTTTAACTTACTTGTTTGATACAAATCTTCAATTGTGGTGTCTGAAGATACGTTTTCTCCTTTAAAGTCACGGATTTCCGCGTTACAATTTTCTAAGGCACCAAATTTGGATACAGAATTTGGAAAGAACTTGGCGAGTGTCGCAACTTTTAAATCATTTACTGTCATATGCCTGTCCAAACTAAGGCCCCTTGTCCCTCCACCATTTTACGGACCTAACTTGGCGGAAACAGTTCTGCGAAATATTGAAGTGCATCCATCCCATATCAATGCGCCTTTGACGTCGGCGAGCGCTTTGGTTGCCGTTATTGCGACCTCTTTTCCCTTTAGGTCTAAAGATATTTTTACGCAGATGGGATGCTGTAAATGAAAAGAACACACATTCGTATACAATGTATATTGTACTACATTGTATTTAACACACTAGAGGGTAATGATGGACATTGATTGCTCATATATTCAATGTTAAAAACGTCCGCTGTTCTTCAATGCATATATCTTCACATTCATATATCTTGAAATCATGTCTACTACGGAATGAAACATAATAAAGCTTTTCGCTTTTGCAAGGAAAATATTTTTAATGTTATGTAAGAATTGCATAGTTGTCTTATTCTATATACATTTTAACTATCAACAGACATGTAGATATACATGTTCATAATTCATGAAGGATAAACAGACCACAAGCCTAGAGACCATGTCTTTTATAAAGCCTATATAATTTGAAGGATAGGGATAGATGTCATCTGAAAATGATTTATGTGTCAAAAATAGTTGATTATTAAAATCACAAACCAAGACATTGGTCGGTGGTTTCCTCTTTACTTTTCAAACATCTTGCAAACGCAAACAAGGCCACTCGATCACCATATGCTGGAACATACTTCGCTTATTCCTCGTCCGACATAACATTTATTGCTTCACAGTCAATCTGAAATACAATATATTATACAATAACAAATGTCTTATAGTTTTTATGAGTAACACTATGATCAGCACGCACCTGACAACCCCCTTTGACAAAACTAAAGAGTAACTAGTCTTAGAAAAGCAAACAAGAAGGCTAAATTAAATGGTTAATTTGAATTTGAATGATGATGCCAATCAAGGCTTTGGTGATGATAATGTTGTTGTCGTTGTTGTTGATGCAGTTGATCTACAACGATAATTATGATGTGATGACAGGCTTGATTAAGTAAACGGTGCTAAATTGCTTATGATGATCTTGATGATGATAATATTCATAATGTCCGTGATGATAATGATGATGACGATGACAATAACGATGGTCGTCATTATATAGTCTGATTTTATTGACCTGTTTGGTAAAATTAATTATGAATAAATTATAGCATTTATCTAAATTTTCAATCCCATTTCAGTTCTGTTCGTGTAGTTTACGAGAATTATTATAAAGCACATAGCTTACGGTTATAAAAGTACTATACTGAGCTTCTCTTAGTTCACGGTACTTAATACTTTAAAACAGAAAAGAAAACAAACAATGAACCTATGGTACAAAAACTGTCATATGCTGTAACATTTAGGTATTTTTTTAATATATGACACAAGGAAACAACAATCAAAATTAGATTTAATGGGCCAGGTGTAGACCATGTGTCGGCCATTTTGAAAACACAATGTCATCATTTAAATCGCGGTAAATGGTGTTACACTATAGTTTTTCATGTTTCAATTACAATTTCTACATTGTATACTGCTCAATTTTGAATATCAAGGCTAATTTTACTTTCTGACTAAATATTTATTTTTTCAACAAACAAGAACATTTAGAAAATGATGATTGTTTCCAACATACGCACAAATTTTATGGACTATTGTAGCTTTTTGCAGAAATTTGTAAAATGTTGTTCCGAATTACGTAAAAGTCTGGAGATTTAAAATATCTTGCACAAAAACTTTGTTGTTTAGGTGTATAAATAAATCATTCAATTCTGACAAATTTTATCACTGGTCACATGGAAATATGCCATTACCGTGAACTAAGTGATGACACTTTGAGTATATTACCTTAAGGTATAGTCTGTTAAGCGATTGTCAGTGTCTAATATATGAGAGGTCTGTAGTACGATCACTACTATTGCCATTGTTTTTTTTAGACTTACTCTTTCTTTATTTTTTTGTAGTACATTTTAATGGATAATTCAAAATTATCGACACGGATATTAAGCAACTTAAGACACTGTTTTGTCTCGATTTCAATTGTTTACCTCATTGAAATTACATTTATCCCGGAACAACCAATATTCAATCAGTTAAGCTGTTCTTAGCAAATAATAATTAGAAGTGGAAAAGCTGCTTTAAATTTATAAAAGCTATTAATCCACCTATCAACTTTTATTCATTTTAAGGTTGGTACATTGTAAACATCTTGATCTTCCTTAAAAATATATAAAAGAAATGACCCATTCAGGTCATTCCCAGGAATATTTAAACCTAAATTTAAACAGCAAAAGGTAAAGCAGTGCTTCTAAAACTTGTAGAAAATTTCACAAGTTTATTCAACGATTTTCAACCTTTTTTCAAGATTAAAAATAAAATGACACTAAATTTTATAACTTATGTACAGTACAGAGCATTGGTATGGCTTCTGTTTATGAATGTGTATAAAAAGGAAGCTCTAAGTATGCAGTAATTGGGTCGCGAAATGGATCCAACCATCACTGCAATTTTACCTTCACCACTTTATAATATTACAAAATATTGAAACTTGTGTAGATCTTCCAGCTGGTATCACATTCTACAGGAAAACAGATTTTATTTATAAAGAACCTTTAATATGCTGAAAATTTAGTGGTACACCATCTAAATAGTTATTTTTCAATCCACCTAAAACTGAGGTTAATGGTAAAACTCTATAGCCAATGCCTTATAAAACAAAGTTAACTTGCTTGGAAAACTTTTCATCACTATTATATAAACAAGTGAATATTTTAATATACTGTAGTTAAAGTTCGACAATTACATTGTTACACTTAAAACAGTTTCTTACTGTTTTTTTTCTGATATCATCTGGCAATAAATCATGTTTGGCATTTCTGCAGGAGTTGAAGTCAATACAACGTGTGACTTTATGCAATTTAGTCTGATATCAGCGCCGCAGAATTTTAATAAATGTGTTCGAATTTAGGTTGTGATTGGAAACTGGTTGTTTCCTGAAATTGATTTTAATCAGAATAATTTTAATTATTCATTCAAATTTCTTAAGCCATTATTTAAAAGTGGTACAGACTTTTCCAAAATTAAAGCAAAACATATTAAAACATAACGAACAACATTAGAATATTTATACCTTCAATAATGTTGAAAACATAAATAAACAAAATTAGAGTTACGCGGTCTCGATCTCATTGTCCGACAACATTGACCTGGCACTCTTGCATTTGACCTTGTAGTCGGTATATTCCGTTAAGGGTACGAAATATCCAACTGTTAAAATGTTTTGAATTAAAAATATATCTTAGCACAGTTGGTAAAGGGGTTTCACTTGAAGACTACAAACGTAAACTGGTAGGTTCGAATCCTATCACAGCGCTTTATTTTTTAAAATTTTATTTTTAAAATATTGCCATTTTCTGTAAACTATTGCAAACCTTTTTCTTGTATGTATTAGATCTATATGTGTAGTATTTTAATATCTGCCTTTATAGCGTACAATTGCATAATGTCACAAAGAGAGCAGTTGAAAGATACTGTAAAGAAATAAAAATATAATTGTTTATAAAAACACTACCTAAAAACCCAGGTGAAGTAAAACGATTTCAAATTAATTCTTGCTAGTAAATTATAAAGGAAATCATAACGTGGTGTTGGTAAGGAATCGAACCAGAAACCTTCAGATCGGTAGTCCGACATCTATACCAATACACCACAGCAAATTAGCAAATATATCGATATATCCGATAGATACTGGTCAGTGTTTATTCCAATAACCTTTACGAAGGTTTATGAAGTGCCAGGTAATTATTGTTGGACAATACAATACGTACCTGACATTTAGACAGTTCACGACGCTCAGTATAACTGATATATAGTCAGAAATTATATTTAATCACATCTTCGTACATGAAACTTACAGAAAATTGTTCGAACATTTACATTATATATTCAAATGCTTATTCTACAGAACGTATCAATTATAACATGCAATAAGCAATCAGGGATTTAAATAGATCTAGATGCAGTTAAAATAATTAAGATGTTCTGCTTCCCTGCAAACAAAAAATTCCTATACACCAAGATGTCTGCGCTCATCTACATTCTGAATGCTTTGGACCTCTAGGCGAAATTAAACATCATCACGTTGCAGTGAGTTTCAACAAACATATAAGAAATGAATAATGAGTCGATATTATAAACACTAATGCCTGTGATTTTGTTTCTTAGAACTTTATTAAAAAGCAAATTCAATGAAACTTTACAGAATTGATCGTTACCACAAGGACTTGCGCATATTGCACATGTTTTGTTATGCTGAATTATGGCCCTTACATTTGCCTGTATGTGATTTATGTGTCACCTGCTACGCGCTACAAAATAGCAGCGACAGGTCAATCATCCCTCAACACAACTGTTAACTGTTAAATTGGCTCTCTATTGCAAAGGTGGCAGTACCCTCGTTGTTTGGATGCCCCACCACACCCTTACCCTGGACCCCTGCTACAACCCTGAAAAAAATTCAACGCTCTGAGGCTTATTCGCCGAAACGCCTATTTCCCGTGTTCCACATTGTTTGGCAATGAACAAATAGTAGGCTTTCCTCCTTTCTATAACTATAATTTTGATAGTGGAAATTTTTTAATAACTTTATCAGTGGTTTTGTATCTGGTATCTTATAGTACGCCTTGGAATGTTGAATTATTTTTTTCAGGATTGTATACTGATATTGCAACCTGTGCTCTATGGTGCCTTGTTTCCGCCATTCGCGTTTTCGGCCTGCGACCCCGCCAAGCGAAATTTCGAGAATAAACATGTTAAAATAGCGGGGGTGCGGGGCGTAAACAAGCTAAAAGCGTCCGCGCGGGACGAAATTTAAGACATAAAACGGCGGGTCGCAAAGCGAAACCACGCTTATTAGCGGGAGCGCGGTTGAAGTTTTATTTATTAAAATAATAATTTATTATGTCGCCGTATTTTTTCATATATCTAGCTCCCGCCCTCGCGGCGCGGCGTTTTTTTTTTATTTAACTGCGCCCTGCGTCCTCGCTAATAAGCAAGTTTTCGCTCCGCGCCCCCGCGATTTTAAATTGCTAATTCTCGACTTTTCGCTTGGCGGGGTCGTTTGGCGAAAACACGAATGGCAGAAATAAGCAACTATAGCTCTCATCAAGCGTACACATGATCATTTATCACTCTTGTTTATAAATGAAGTGTTACCCTAGAATAAATCAAAGTGCTGCAGCACTGAATGGGACGGACATGCAATCGGAGAGACATTATGGCTTTTTTTTTTCAGAAAAAAAAAACAACACAAAATATATAACAGAGAAAATTTGTTCCATACAAGTTCGAGATTTGTAGAGCAATATATTTTATGTGTCCCATTCTGATATAATTCAGATTTTCTACTTTCAAGCAGAACAAGTCCAAATTTTTAAACACAGAATAAAATTTATGCCTAAAAACTCTGGTCAAACTTGTAAATCAGTGTCCTTATCGATTTATTCCAAGGAATGATATGTAAATAGAAAACAAACTGTCTAAAATAAAACCATGCAAATAAACTTCAATCATAATACATAATACATGTGAGAATGTTAATTAGAATTGCTGCGTGTTATATCATAGTGGGCATGTAGACAATAAAATATAAGTCATTTGTATTTTTATTTCTCTTGGATATGTCTCATTAAAGATATTTTTGGTTAAAATCATCAGCAATTAATGGTGTATTTTTTATAGATTTTTTTCATTTACGTCACTTAAGCACTACAGTGTTTAGCTGTCCCTTTCAATTTCACACTAAGTTCAATTTTCAACTTGTTTGCTTCTTACAATTGTATAGAATTTCATAAAGTATTGCATGTAAACAAAGTAAGTATCCGCTGGTTTATTACATGTATAATGTGTACGCACAGATGATGCAGAATCTATTTTTAGAATAGTGTTACCTTCTCGCAATTATAATCTCATAGCAGGTTAACTCATATCGTGACCTAGAAAACTATGTAAACAAAACACAAGAATCGGAAGTAGAACTGATATTATAACTTCCTTCAATAAAGATTACCATGAAAGACTATATGGTGGTAAAGTGTTGAAAAACCCCCTTGTTACATGCATTTTCAAAAATAGATATTTATAATACTAACCATTGTACTGTAGTCTGATTTATTAATAACTGCTGAATATTCAGCTAAACCCGCGGTATGAGTCACGAAAAGAGTTCTTCTTTTATTAATGCGCGAGTTATTCTTAAGTCACGAACAATTTTTGATCTGTTAATAAAATGTTTTGTTTAATGGGGAAATATTTATTTCCTGCTTATAATTTCTACAAATTATTGAGCTTACTCCTTAATTATAGCATAATTTGCTGTCCTACTTTTCGACAGCAGTAAATCGTTTCAGCAGTTATTTGCATAATTGCGCAATAATACAACGGGGCTACAGCGTTTTTATCAGTCAAATACGTTTATATTTTAACTTGGATAACTTAATTTAAAATTGAAAAGGCTAAATATGGAAGTTTTTAAGATATCCCGACGAAGTATGGGAGTATTATAGGATCAAATTCATGTACTATTTCGTGGACTGTTATTCGGTTGAGGACACATTGCGCGATTGTAGCCAACGAAATCCCATGTGTAGATGACATAGCTCTGAACGCGCCTGAGGGCGCGTCCGTCGCAAAAATGATTTTTACTCCGTTCGTTTATAAATTCGTTCTTTTTTCTTCTATCAAAGATATTTTAATAAAATACGCAATTTGTCGGTGTGATGAGTCAAGACATTAATACCCTTCGTGAAAATTTTCTTGCAAGTCAGCACGGAAAACAAGCATTTGCCGTACTGCGAAATGTCGGAGAGTCACTATTGTCGCTTGTTTATGGTACCCATATATAAAATATTAATTGACAGCTCGACGTTAGGACATACATTCTTTTGGGCGGAAAGTAGGAGTTTGTATGACAAATTGTCGAAATTTTCGACAAATAAAGGAAATATCTTAGCGCCAAATGTTAATTTTGATTTCCTCTATAATTAATGTATCGAAAACTCGATATCAGCCTGGCAGATGACGCTTTAAAAACATCAACCTTCTGACATATACAGTAGTGTTAAAACATATATGTAGTGTTAAAATTACACCACGAAAAGAAGAAATTGCATGGATGATATCTATTTTTTCGTATTTTTGAAGTTGAAAAGTCGATGGCGGAAACAGTATTCCGTAGTTTTCAGATATGTCTGTGTATGACCCACTTTATAGCGTAAAAAGCGGTGATTAACTTCCTGACAAAACACTCGCTCAGTCGTATTTTTCTACATTATATGAAAAACATTAAGGAAAAAAATTGAAGGCAAATTACGAGTTAACAAATCTAATTTCTTCTATTCAAACGACACTTGATATATTGACCTTGCAACACTTTCAGTTTTAAATTTCCGGTTTCAGGATGTCTTCTAAGTATTTCTCTTTATCTATTGTAACATGTCGCGGCTGATATATAAATGTTTATAATTTGAAGTCAACACTTTAATGTAATAAAAATAAGGAGGAAATCAATTCACGTGGATATCATTGTTTAAAATAACGGACACTTTTGTTCAATGAAGTGGATGTATGCGTAAGACCCTTGTAGTTATTGAATCCCGTCCTGCTTTTTAAGAAAAGCAAAGAAAAAATAAACGAATATATTTTGTCTTATCTTACAGCAGCAAGCCTCCAGATTCATGTTATTTTTCATAAAATTTTTGGAAATGTATTTAAAAGTAAAATAATGTTAGGTGAACAAATAAAGTTATTAACATATTGCAATCGGCACTTACAATCCACGAAAATTACCAAAAAGTGGTCAATATATGCAAAAGCAGCCCTTACTGCGTTACTAGTAACGTAGTAGAAATAAGTTGATAAAATACTGCAAAATCAGCGTTAAACCGCACATAACATGTAAAATATAAATTGGATCGTGAATGTTTTAACCGTTCTTAAAAGTTTAGTGCATTTTTCTCAATATTGATTTTCCTGAAATATTTTGGCTCATCTTGAGGCGTGTTTATTGAAAATGGCATTTTCGTAGAGGTGGATCTGAGTATATGACATCTAAAGTAGTTAAAAGAAGCAATCAGGTTAATACTCAGTACTGAGTGAAAAAATAGTAATATTGAATAAGTCAATGGGCTAATGTCTGTTATAGTAAAGATGCATGATCCCTTTGTACAAACCTTTGTACATTGTATAATAGTGTGAGAAATAAATCAAAGCAATCCTTAATTTAGAACTACATCATAAAATGTAATGTCATGATTTACTTGAAATTACATATTAATTAAACATAACGTTATGATATCGTTAAAGCAGAAACCTTGAGCCTTATTTTCTTTTAAAAAAATACAATCCATGTTAAAGTGACATTATGTCCATCCAAAGGTAAATAGTGAGGTTTCAAGAAAAATTAAGAAAAGCTTTATATGCTATCATTTTTGTTTTCATTTCTTTTAATATATGTCACCTGAGTATTCAATTATCCCTATTACCAACATAAAAATCTATAAATATCCTTCCAAAATCTTCAGATATCTTCAATTTTTGGTCGGGCCGTCCTTTGAGTTTTAGGCAATGTTTAAATTTTATTATTAACATTGTAATTTTCAATAAGTAATCGCCATCAAAATAGTCAGTCTTTTGAAATAAACATATATAATTTACCTCAACCTGACTGAAACAAAGGGGGCAAGTTGTCACATTAATTACCAAAATAGGTCACAATATGCAAAAATTGATCCTACTGCATTAGTCACGTAGTATAAATATATAGTGATAAATGCTGCAAAATCTGTCGTTAATCGCAAATGATGTGCAAATTATTATATTACTTTAAATCACAAGCATTTTATAAACGCAGGGAATTAATTCAGACGAATCTTCAGACACAATTATAAAACATGTTATTTTGTTGGTAATATTACTTTATTTTCATTCATTCTTAATGTATTGTTAATACAATTCAAACATGTATTTGTATCATTATCGGACACATGTTATCTTTGATTACGTGATGTTTAATTTCATTTGAATGTTATATGTTTTTTTTGTGTGTGTGTGTGACCATGTGCATTTTGTACACGTCTTATATGAATAAACTATCTACGTATCTACCTATGACTACAACTAAGAGAGTTTTAATTTTTATTTATATCTTTGCTCGTTTTCTCAAGTTTCATTTTTCTTGAAATATTTGTTTTCTCATCTGGTGGCACGCATGTTTAAAATTGCATTATCAATCATAATGCAATGGTAGCCTACCCGAGAATAACATCAAATAATCATTAAAAACATTAATCATTTCTGTGTTTTACTTATTTCACATGGTGTTAGAATTTTGCTTGACGGGGATTCAATTTTATAAAACCCGGATGAATTGCTCAGGGGCCCCCCCCCCCCGCTTTTTTTTTTCTTTTGTTTAAGGTTTTTGTTGTTTAGAAAGGAAAAAATAGCCCCCCCAGTTGGCCGGGGGTTTTTTTGTGTTTTGTGGGGGCTAACAGTGGTGTTTGGTGCACCATTAATCAATTAAAACTCCACAGCAGTGCTTATACTTCTAGCTGTACCAGCGCCCTCTGTGTTCCTCAGATATATGTCTTGTTTATTGTTACATACACTTGTGGTGGCACTTTTTCGTCCCTTCTGGTTTTCTCGTCCATTGTGAGTGTCCTATCTTTCCTCCTATTTTTTTAAGGTTTTACCCCCTTCCCCGGCTCCCCTTCTGGCCCACTTCATCTGCTCTCTTAGTGAATGCCGCCTTATCTTGTTGGTCTTGTTTTTCATCCGCCTCGAAGCGCGACGCTCCTTATGGACTGCAACTTCTCGGGCCTTTTCGTCGGCCATAATAGCCGAACATTCCAAGGGTATGACGGCTATCATTCATAACAACCTCGGACCACGCGGTAAAAATGACAATAAACATAGAAAACAAACACAGAAAGTGTAACCTTTAATAATGTATAAGAAATTTATATAATTGACATCCTTAGAAAAAGAAAACATTTTCCGGTATTATCAATTAAAAAAACACACACTGGTGTACAATAATTAACAAATCCGGATAAATGTCAACAGATACACATCCTGCACTTTCGTAAAAATATGTTACAGGATCTTTAAAAATTGTTAGTACGTATAAACAAAGTTAAATTGGTCGCGCGGCCAATTTAATTTTGTTTACTTAAAATCATCAATATAAATATGCTATAATTTAATTTCAATTGTTACAAAATGGATATTTTCCTTGCTAGATGTCATTGAATATAGTTTTATTCACAGAGGCTCAAATGGGGCAGTGGTAATGATTATTCCGAGTAGCAAATAAAAATAGGAATCAATTGTCAATTGTCACTGTTCAGAACTGTTCACTTATTAGGGAAGAAAATTTGTAAGCGGCCGGATAGCTCAGTCGGTAGAGCCGCGGAACGGTATTCCGAGGGTCCCGGGTTCGAGTTCCGGTCAGGCTGCACATGTTTCTCACCCTGTGACACAATAAAATAAAATGAAATAAATAAATACAATGAAAAATATAAACATAGATAATTAATGAAATGAAATTTACTCTCATTACATCAAAAGGTACATCCGCTGAATGAATTTTTTCCACTGAAAAAAGCCCATTTATCTTGAATCAATATTGGTAACAGTTTACAATCCGCTTCTTACATTGGATGTCTTTTTTATACCTTTTTTTTGCGGCAGCGAAAACAACTTGAAAAAAACTGCCTTATCATAAATAACTGTAATGTAGATTCTAGCTAACGATTTATTTATTTATTTATTTTACAAAAAAAGAAGACATTATGCCATTACGATAAAACAGTTATAGTATATGAAACTAGTTAGTTACGCGGATATAATACTGGCTGGGCGACATCTCGGGATGTTTCTGCAAAAAATTGTCTAGGCCTAACGGCCTCGCCAACTTTTAGCAGAAATATCCCTTGATGTCGCCCCAGCCAGTGTTATATCCTCGTTCATGTACTATATCTATTACATAAATTGTGCATGTTTTAAACTCTGTACACATTAGTCACCGACGGAGAAGTTGATAATATTCTATTTTTACAGCGAAGCGTCATACTTTCTAGAAGGTAGATTTCGCCTACTCGTGGAAACGGTCTACACAATCGTTTATATAGTTTTATACGCGTATTTTTTGTACATATATATTTACATGTTTGATCTTGTTATATTATATTTGGATATAAAAATTCATATGATCATAGTATTCCTATCAACAAAGGACAATTGACGTGTAAAATGAAAGAGAAACATTGTGATTAAAAATGAGGATTTGTGTAAGTAGTATTCCATTATAACATTTCTATTAATAGAAATTTTTGCGCCGTCTAGTAGATATGCATTTGTTCATATAGCAATGGGGAAAATTTAAGACTTGATTGATTTTGTGCATTTTAATCTTGGTTTAACAAAATCACATTGTTTTCAAATTTTCTTATAAAAATAGCTTTATAACAAACAAAAAAATCCTGAATTTGGTCTTTTTGAAATTCATCCAATTTTTTTATTCCAGAGTGTGTTCTACTTTCAGTATTGAAAGCAACCTTTTTTTTTTAATTTGACGTGAAAACAATGCATGTAATATTACTATATTATAATATTAGTCCCTTTTGTTACTATTTGTATATTTGTTACAATTATAATAATAGTAGGGGAGAAATGAGAGTTTTTGAGTATGGAAGGCGTAGGCGTAGAGGCGTTGACGTAATCAATTAGTGTATTGCGTCATGTGTATTGCATCAGCCGCGTATTATTACACCCCTGGGCTGAGAACGCGCGAAAGTAGATGCTTATCACACACGATTTATTAGTGTCATTTATGAATAATATTTATATTTAGAAAATGTGTATTGGTCATAGAAAAAGATGCTTATCAGTGTCAATAAATCGGAAAAGAAAGACGCTTATCGATCATTAGTATCATTTATTGTTAGATGTAAATGGTAGGCAAATCTTTTTCTGGCAATTTTTATGAAAGATACGGAATTGATTTTAACCGATTTCAACTGAAAGAATGAATACGAATTACGAATGTGGTACAAGCGGGATTTTTTGATAATTAAATTGAACAACAATGATATTTTTAAGAAGAAAAACGCTAATCGGGCATTGTAAAATGAAAAATATAGACAGTAGTAGTGTTAGTATTTCACTGGTGATTTTAATGAAAGATACTGGGCGATTTTATCAATTTCTTTTCAAAAAAAGGCACATTATGCCTCAGATATCCATATCAAATTTTATTAAACTCTTTAGAAATGTGAAAACATACGTTTAAATATGTTTTAATAATGGTTTAAGAGCATGTTAGATGTTTAACAGCTGTATAAATGTAGCAAATAAACTGAATGTACAGCAATGTTTCGTAAAGGTAACATGATGAAAACAAAGTGGTATCTGATTTTCCATTTCAATAAAAAAAATGGGGAAAAAATATAAAAATTTTAAACCCCAATAAAAACAAAAGCAAAAATTTTAAAGCATTCCCATATAAATCTTTAATGGAAAAACAATTTAACGGAAAGGGGCAAATATGTCAAATATTTTATTTTTTTCAAAAATGAAATGAAGCTTTTCCTGAGACAACGGGGCCTTAAATTAAGGGGGGAATTGATTGAAAGATATTTAAATGCTAAAGGGAAAATAAAAGGGATTATCAAAAATCAAAGGAAATTAAAGGGCTACATTAATGATATTTTTGAATGGGCCGGGATTTCTCGAAAGAGCTTTTTTAAATTAAAAATCCTTGTTTTTTTAAGCACTCGCAAAAAAAGGAAAAAAAACCTTCTGTCTTTGTTTACAAATAGGGTTTAAAAAGCCCAAATTAATCAAGTGCCATGGGGCCATTAAGGACATTTTTGACTTTCATATAAGCTTTTTCGAACTAATCTTTTTCAAAATTCATTCCAACATTCAACACAGATATATAGTTTTACAAACTTAATTTGAAAGGAAAGATCATTCATATCATTAAATAATAAGTTTTTTTAGTCGAAGAATTGTGAATAGTTATTTCTCATTAATGTACAAGATTATGTGTGTTTCATACAAAATTACCCTCCTACTACATATACACTGCTGAATGTTCAGCGCACCATTGAATCAAGACATCATTTTAAATAAATGAGTAGCAACACAAATTTAGCGATGAATAAAATAATAGAAGAAAATTTGGGCGCTTGTTGTCATTACAAGCTAGCTATGCAAATTATATTATGATAAAATTGAAGAGAAGCCTTGGTCGGCATGTTACGGATGGAATATGGAAATGTATCACGGGTCTGCGTAATGCTAAATCAGGAGAAAATTTAAATTATCACTTCGATGGAATACTACTCAACATCAACGAAAATCATATTTCCTGCGATCGGACAACAAAATGCGCCTCATCACAGAGTCGACACTTTTGCAAACATGAACTGTTTTTAATTTTCTATGTCGTGACTACAGATAAACTGTAATGGAAGGCTTTAAACTGGATTAAAAAATGTATTGAATTCATTTTCATTTTGCTTAGTAGCGCATACTCGAATTTGTTATAATCATTAAGTTGTATTGTCTATCATGTATTCACTCAAATGCATGTACATTAAGTGAACAGACCGGAATCCAAACAATATAAGGAAAAGGGAATCTAAGTACAAAATTTATGAAACCGAATTTTTGTCCTGCGATTGGTGTGTTAAAGGCCCATTATGCCCCAGAATTTGCTTTTCGATTTATTTCCCAAGGCCTTTTTTGTAGTCCTGTTATAGTTTTTAATAAGTTACTCAGTTACTCATTGGCCGAACCAATCTTTTTGCTTCTGTCGCCTTTTACTAACAGTACACTAGTACTAATGGTGATTAAGTATTTTGTATGGAAGCAAGCCCAAATACAACTTTGTTTACATTTTACTACTTATGTAACAAACTTTATTAGAAATAATTTACTTTCTTTACGTGGTAAGCATATAACACGCTCTAGAACCATAATTAAACGTTATAAAACTCGTGTTTGCCTTATCTTAACAAGTATTATATTTCTGAGGCATAATGTGTCCCCTTTTAAATTATCAAGAGTTATTTATGTCACAACCTTATCGTGTTCACTGGTTATAAGCGGTCACAACATATGTATGACTTCTAAATACACAAAAACAATGACCAAGCAAAACACTGTGTACGAGTAAAACGATTGTCATGGAGGCTTATTATTGATTTAAGATAACAAGGTTAGATGAAACGTGTTATCTATTTTAACCAGCTCCTATAGTTGTGCCTCGTGCACTGTAGTAAATATACTGCAGTAACGTGTGGAACTTGGATGATCATTTACATCGATCAGACGATTAAGACGCTACACGCGCATGAAGTTTCACAACAAGCAATACCGAAAGTGCTCACGAAGTGCTACTAGTTCAAATTGAAACTCCCTTAAAGTTTACGATCAAAAATGACGCAAGCAGCACTTATAAACTGAAAACTGATGTATCTTTATATACGGTCAGTGCTCATTTGAAACTAATTTTAGTGACCGTGCTAAGGGACTGGTTCTTTACCTATTTAACGTACAAATTATTATTTGTCGTTACCGACCGAATGAACAAGTGTTGAATATACGGTACATTAATTGAAGAAAGTGTGCAGATTATATATTACGTTATTTTACCAACAGTATGGAAATGTAACTGTGTATCGAGAAGACTGTTGAGAATGCCAAATGGCTCATACACTTAAAGTTTATAAAGCTATATATCTGATGCAAAATTATTGTAATGTATACTACCGATACAGAATTATGGTTGCACATACACCAATATAATTCAAATCAGTGAACAGTAGAAAAACGAGATGATATTCTATTCTAAATATCTCACCTCTGTGTACTTGTTGATTTTATTTTGAGTGTCTTAAATCGAAAAGTGTCATAAAATGTTATGTGGGTGTGCATGATTGCTCTCGCGCGTGTGTTATTGGTGTGTGTGTGTGTGTGTGTGTGTGTGTGTGTGTGTGTGTGTGTGGTTTTTAGCTCACCTGAGCATATGCTCAGGGTGAGCTATTAGGATCACTCTTCGTCCGTCGTCCGTCGTACGTCGTCCGTCGTCCGTCGTCCGTCGTACGTTGTCCGTTCACACTTTTCAAACGACATCTCCTCTGAAACCATAAGGCAGATCATAATGAAACTTCACAGGGATGTTCCTTGTGTGAAGCCTTACCAAAGTTGTTCAAAGAAATTCCATTCCATGCAGAAACTCTGGTTGCCATGGCAACCAAAAAAAAAAACTTTAAACATCTTCTTCTAGAAAACCCAAAGAGCTAGAGCTTAGATATTTGGCATGAAAAACATCTTCTAGTGAGTGTCTACCAAGATTGTTCAAATAAAATCCCTGGGGGTCAAAATTGGCCCCGCCCAAGGGGGTCATTGATTTTCCCTATATGCATATAGTAAAAACTTGAAAAAATCTTCTTTTAAAGAACTCAAAGAGCTAGAGCTTAGATATTTGGCATGAAACATCTTCTAGTGAGTGTCTACCAAGTTTGTTCAAATAAAAGCCCTGGGGTCAAAATTGGCCGCGTCCCAGGGGGTCATTGATTTTCCCTAAATGCATATAGTAAAAACTTTAAAAAATCTTTTTCTAAAAAACCGAAAGAGCTAGAGCTTAGATATTTGGCATGAAACATGTTCTAATGGATGTCTACCAAGTTTGTTCAAATAAAAGCCCTGGGGTCAAAATTGGCCCCGCCCTGGGGCTCATTGATTTTCCTTATATGCATATAGTAAAAACTTAAAAAAATCTTCTTCTAAAAAACCCAAAGAGCTATAGCTTAGATATTTGGCATTTAATATGTTCTAATGGATGTTTACCAAGTTTGTTCAAATAAAAGCCCTGGGGTCAAAATTGGCCTGCCCCAGGGGGTCATTGATTTTCCCTATATGCATATAGTAAACTTAAAAAATCTTCTTTTAAAGAACCAAAAGAGCTAGACCTAAGATATTAAGCATGAAACATCTTCTAATAAGTGTCTACCAAGATTGTTCAAATAAAAGCCCTGGGGTCAAAATTGGCCCGCGCCCAGGGGGTCATTGATTTTCCCTATATGCATATAGTAAAAACTTTAAAAAGTCTTCTTCTAAAAAACCCAAAGAACTAGAGCTTAGATATTTGGCATAAAACATGTTCTAATGGATGTCTACCAAGAGTGTTCAAATAAAAGCCCTGGGGTCAAAATTGGCCCAGCCCCAGGGGGTCATTGGTTTTCCCTATGTGCATATAGTAAAAAATTCAAAAAAATCTTCTCTTAAAGAACCCAAAGAGCTAGAGCTAAGATATTTAGCATGAAACATCTTCTTATCAGTGTCTACCAAGTTTGTTCAAATAAAAGCCCTGGGGTCAAAATTGGCCCCGCCCCAGGGGGTCATTGATTTTCCCTATATGCATATATTAAAAAACTTAAAAAAAAATTCTTTTAAAGAACCCAAAGAGCTAGAGCTAAGATATTTAGCATGAAACATATTCTAATGGGTGTCTACCAAATTTGTTCAAATAAAGCCCTGGGGTCAAAAATTGGCCCTGTCCCAGGGGTTATTGATTTTCCCTATATACATAGAGTAAAAAGTTAAAAATCTTCTATTAAAGAACCAAAAGAGCTAGAGCTAAGATATTTAGCATGAAACATGTTCTAATGGATGTTTACCAAGTTTGTTCAAATAAAAGCCCTTGGGTCAAAATTGGCCCTGCCAGGGAGAGGGGGAGGGGCAAAAGTCATTGTTATTCATTATTTGTGTATAGTAAAAACTTAACATCATGAAATATCTTTTAATGGGTGTCTTCCAAGTTTGTTCAAATAAAAGCCCTTTGGTTTAAACTGGCCCGGCCCTGGGGGCCTATGTTCAGGTGAGCGACCCCAGGGCCATCATGGCCCTCTTGTTTGTTTTATTTTTCGTATTATCACTTTTTTGTTATTGTAAAACAAGATACTAAAAATAATAGAGTGGTAAAATAAAAAATCTTTCTGATAGATAAAAAGCCAGCAAGCTTTAAACATTACCGTACTTTACTTCTAAGGGCGGTAAATGATATATTTTTAGAAGTGTATTATTTTCTAGTGACAAGAGCATTTTTTAATGTCAGATATACGAAAAGTAATATTTATAAACGGGAACATATGTTACTACGAAAACAGATACAGAGAAAAATAAACAAAATATGTAGACAACAGCAGTCTTCATATTCTCGAACTTCTTGTACCATTCAGACGGGGCGCGCTATATGCACCACGTGCATATTTATGTAAACAAACGTTAAATGACGTCCATATTATGCAGTCATAACTCGTTAACAATGCTGCAGAAAAGTTATTATATTACAATCACCCAGTACGATAAAGCACTGCAAGGTACATTTGTAAGACGATACACGTGTATTGAATAGGCTCTTCATCTTTCCTTTAGCCCAGGGACATGCAGAGAAAACACGTTGGTTTGATAACATTGATAATGAAAAGCGGACCAGTGCTTTCACGAATTGAGAGAGATAATGAGAAAATTGTAATGTACTTTCAAAAAAGCAAAAGTAGTCGAGAGCTGGTAGATTAAATGATTATGATGAATTGCTAAATATGGATTTCATGCTATAAATACCAATTTCAAGTAGTTTAACACGTACACCTACGCCATCGCTTGCTTGTCCGATCAGTGTACAGTGTACAGCATATAAGCAGCATTTTCAAGATTGCGCGAGAGAACAATGGTCGAAACTAAACTTGCGATTATACTTTTCTGTACGAAATCTGCTGTACACAGAAAGTAGTATTTTCTGTCTGAAATTTGCTGTTACGGTAATGTTTTTACTTGAATTTGATTTGCAAGTCATTTTTGCAACTATAGAATAGAGTTTAAGAATGGGCATTGAATCTACATAAAGTTCGCGCATCGCTGGAAACTAATAATTAGACGCTTACATTTTAGTTGAGTCTATTGATTTGTTTGTTGGATGGTACTTGTCTTGTAGAATGTTTTATTTGACGTCATTTTTTATTATAGTGGTTATTTTCAAAGTGGTTATTCTCATCATCCAAAGTCCGTGAAAACAAGCTTACATGTCGTCCATTAAATGTAAGAAAATAAAGTAAAATAATGTGCATGTTTAATATGTATATATACCACGTGACGGTTTAAACTAATGAGAAAATAATTGTCCTATTTCAATTTAAAATTCATAGATCCCTACATGGCAATAAACTTTTAAAGTAGATTGGAATTAGAAATATACCACTAAATATTTCATAACAATTGAACACATGTCAATGTTTTGAGATCAAATGTATTGTAATTCAAATAAAAGGCCACAGTAGGGATCTATCAAATTGATATGCTGCCAACAACTTTTACAATTTTGATAATTCCATATAGTGAAATATCTCTATTTACATGTTCGTTTCTTTTATATATCACCTCTGCTTCATAACCACAAAATAATTTTACTACAAATATACTTCATTTATTACAAAAACTTGTATGCAATCAAAGCATCATTGCAGTCGAATGTTTTTAATATTATTCTTGTTATATGTAAAATATTTAACACAGCAATGTGTCATCTCTTAAACAAGATTTTTGCAACATGAGCCTGAGTAGAAAATAAAGCTCGTGACGTAGTACTTTCGAGAATCTTTGAAATCCTAGGCCGTTTTCACTGAATAGCATTTCGGACATAAAGACACAAATTAACAACTTTTATGTCTATTTTATCCCTTTTCTTTGGACCATTCTATTTCTGTCACCTAAAAGATTGACCTTCCGCTATTTGTGAGAAATCGCATTAGTGTACCGCCCTGAAAGACTATTTCGCTTAAATGAATATACTTTAAGTTTTAACAATTCTAAGAAAAAGACTGTCTCAGAATCTTGATTCTTTTGCTTGATTAATATACTTTCTGTTTTAACAGTTCTAAGGTTATCGAACACAAGGCCATTTACCTGTACCGAGGTCAGATACTTATTGTAGACACTGATACATAGAGACGTATCTCTTAACGCTAACGGCACTGACAGAAGCCTTTTCCTGACGTTAAGACTTAAATTATTAGCTCACCTGTCACAAAGTGACAGGGTGAGCTTTTGTGATCGCTTTTCGTCCGGCGTCCGTCCGTCCGTCGTCCGTCCGTCGTCCGTCCGTCCGTCCGTAAACTTTTGCTTTAAATGACATCTCCTCATAAACCACTGAGCCAATTTCATCCAAACTTCACAGGAATGTTCCTTTGGTGGTCACCTTTAAAAATTGTTCAAAGAATTAAATTCCATGCAGAACTCTGGTTGCCATGGCAACCAAAAGAAAAAACTTTAAACATCTTCTTTTAAAAAACCATAAGAGCTAGAGCTTAGATATTTGGCATGAAACATCTTCTAGTGAGTGTCTACGAAGTTTGTTCAAATAAAAGCCCTGGGGTCAAAATTGGCCCCGCCCGGGGGGGTCATTGATTTTCCCTATATGCATATAGTAAAAACTTAAAAAATCTTCTTTTAAACAACCCAAAGAGCTAGAGCTAAGATATTTAGCATGAAACATGTTTTAATGGTTGTCTACCAAGTTTGTTCAAATAAAAGCCCTGGGGTCAAAATTGGCCCCGCCCCTGGGGTCATTGATTTTCCCTATATGCATGTAGTAAAAACTTAAAAAATCTTCTTTTAAAGAACTGTAAGAGCTAGAGCTTAGATATTTGGCATGAAACATCTTCTAGTGAATGTCTACCAAGTTTGTTCAAATAAAAGCCCTGGGGTCAAAATTGGCCCCGCCCCAGGGGGTCATTGATTTTCCCTATATGCATATAGTAAAAACTTAAAAATCTTCTTTTAAAGAACACAAAGAGCTAGAGCTAAGATATTAAGCATGAAACATCTTCTAGTGAGTGTCTACCAAGTTTGTTCAAATTAAAGCCCTGGGGTCAAAATTGGCCCCGCCCCGGGGGTCATTGATTTTCCCTAAATGCGTATTGTAAAAACTTAAAAAATTTTCTTTTAAAGAACCATAAGAGCTAGAGCTTAGATATTTGGCATGAAACATCTTCTAGTGAATGTCTACCAAGTTTGTTCAAACAAAAAGCCTTGGGGTCAAAATTGACCCCGCCCCAGGGGGTCATAGATTTTCCCTATATGTATATAGTAAAAACTTAAAAAATCTTCTTTTAAAGAACCCAAAGAGCTAGAGCTAAGATATTTAGCATGAAACATCTTCTAATGAGTATCTACCAAGTTTGTTCAAATAAAAGCCTTGGGGTCGAAATTGGCCCCGCCCCAGGGGGTCATTGATTTTCCCTATATGCATATAGTAAAAACTTAAAAAATCTTCTTTTAAAGAACTCAAAGAGCTAGAGCTAAGATATTTAGCATGAAACATGTTCTTATGGGTGTCTACCAAGTATGTTCAAATAAAAGCCCTGGGGTCAAAACTGGCCCCGCCCCTGGGGGTCATTGATTTTCCCTATATGCATATAGTAAAAACTTAAAAAATCTTCTTTTAAAGAACTGTAAGAGCTAGAGCTTAGATATTTGGCATGAAACATCTTCTAGTGAATGTCTACCAAGTTTGTTCAAATAAAAGCCCTGGGGTCAAAATTGGCCCCGCCCCAGGGGGTCATTGATTTTCCCTATATGCATATAGTAAAAACTTAAAAATCTTCTTTTAAAGAACACAAAGAGCTAGAGCTAAGATATTTAGCATGAAACATCTTCTAGTGAGTGTCTACCAAGTTTGTTCAAATAAAAGCCCTGGGGTCAAAATTGGCCCCGCCCCGGGGGTCATTGATTTTCCCTAAATGCGTATTGTAAAAACTTAAAAATCTTCTTTTAAAGAACCATAAGAGCTAGAGCTTAGATATTTGGCATGAAACATCTTCTAGTGAATGTCTACCAAGTTTGTTCAAATAAAAGCCTTGGGGTCAAAATTGGCCCCGCCCCAGGGGGTCATTGATTTTCCCTATATGCATATAGTAAAAACTTAAAAAATCTTCTTTTAAAGAACCCAAAGAGCTAGAGCTAAGATATTTAGCATGAAACATGTTCTAATGGGTGTCTACCAAGTTTGTTCAAATAAAAGCCCTGGGGTCAAAATTGGCCCCGCCCCTGGGGGTCATTGATTTTCCCTATATGCATATAGTAAAAACTTAAAAAATCTTCTTTTAAAGAACCGTAAGAGCTAGAGCTTAGATATTTGGCATGAAACATCTTCTAGTGAATGTCTACCAAGTTTGTTCAAATAAAAGCCCTGGGGTCAAAATTGGCCCCGCCCCAGGGGGTCATTGATTTTCCCTATATGCATATAGTAAAAACTTAAAAATCTTCTTTTAAAGAACACAAAGAGCTAGAGCTAAGATATTAAGCATGAAACATCTTCTAGTGAGTGTCTACCAAGTTTGTTCAAATTAAAGCCCTGGGGTCAAAATTGGCCCCGCCCCGGGGGTCATTGATTTTCCCTATATGCGTATTGTAAAAACTTAAAAAATCTTCTTTTAAAGAACCATAAGAGCTAGAGCTTAGATATTTGGCATGAAACATCTTCTAGTGAATGTCTACCAAGTTTGTTCAAATAAAAGCCTTGGGGTCAAAATTGACCCCGCCCCAGGGGGTCATAGATTTTCCCTATATGTATATAGTAAAAACTTAAAAAATCTTCTTTTAAAGAACCCAAAGAGCTAGAGCTAAGATATTTAGCATGAAACATCTTCTAATGAGTATCTACCAAGTTTGTTCAAATAAAAGCCTTGGGGTCAAAATTGGCCCCGCCCCAGGGGGTCATTGATTTTCCCTATATGCATATAGTAAAAACTTAAAAAATCTTCTTTTAAAGAACTCAAAGAGCTAGAGCTAAGATATTTAGCATGAAACATGTTCTTATGGGTGTCTACCAAGTATGTTCAAATAAAAGCCCTGGGGTCAAAACTGGCCCCGCCCCTGGGGGTCATTGATTTTCCCTATATGCATATAGTAAAAATTTAAAAAAATCTTCTTTTAAAGAACTGTAAGAGCTAGAGCTTAGATATTTGGCATGAAACATCTTCTAGTGAATGTCTACCAAGTTTGTTCAAATAAAAGCCCTGGGGTCAAAATTGGCCCCGCCCCAGGGGGTCATTGATTTTCCCTATATGCATATAGTAAAAACTTAAAAATCTTCTTTTAAAGAACACAAAGAGCTAGAGCTAAGATATTTAGCATGAAACATCTTCTAGTGAGTGTCTACCAAGTTTGTTCAAATAAAAGCCCTGGGGTCAAAATTGGCCCCGCCCCGGGGGTCATTGATTTTCCCTAAATGCGTATTGTAAAAACTTAAAAATCTTCTTTTAAAGAACCATAAGAGCTAGAGCTTAGATATTTGGCATGAAACATCTTCTAGTGAATGTCTACCAAGTTTGTTCAAATAAAAGCCTTGGGGTCAAAATTGGCCCCGCCCCAGGGGGTCATTGATTTTCCCTATATGCATATAGTAAAAACTTAAAAAATCTTCTTTTAAAGAACCCAAAGAGCTAGAGCTAAGATATTTAGCATGAAACATCTTCTAATGAGTATCTACCAAGTTTGTTCAAATAAAAGCCTTGGGGTCAAAATTGGCCCCGCCCCAGGGGGTCATTGATTTTCCCTATATGCATATAGTAAAAACTTAAAAAATCTTCTTTTAAAGAACTCAAAAGAGCTAGAGCTAAGATATTTAGCATGAAACATGTTCTTATGGGTGTCTACCAAGTATGTTCAAAAAAAAAGCCCTGGGGTCAAAACTGGCCCCGCCCGGGGGGGGTCATTGATTTTCCTTATATGTGTATAGCAAAAACTTAAAAATCTTCTTTGGAAAAACCCAAATAGCTAGAGTTTAGATATTAAGCATGAAACATCTTTAAGTAAATATCTACAAAGTTTGTTAAAATAAACGCCCGGGGGTCAAAACTGGCCCTGCCCCAGGGGTGTCATTGTTTTTAACTATATGTGTATAGTAAAAACTTTAAAAATCTTCTTTTAAAAAGGCCAATGAGCTAGAACTTAGACGTTTAGCATGAAACATCTTCTTATGGGTGTCTACCAAGTCTGTTCAAATAAACAAATAAAAGCCCTTGGGTAAAAATTGGCCCGGGGGTGGGGGGGCCTATATACAGGTGAGCGACCTCAGGGCCATCATGGCCCTCTTGTTTATTTTTAGAATTGAATAATGTTTCTCTTATACATTTCTTAAAGCCTTTGAATAAATTTAAGTACATTTCGCTTTGTTTTTTTTTATATTAATTTTTCAATTTCGTATTTGTTTTACTGAAATTAGGCACACATACCAGATAGGGATTGCTTATGTCCTATGTTATTCCAAAGCTTTGTGTGTGGGTTTTGGTGTGTGGGAGGGATGACGTGAAGATTTTGTTAAGAACAGCGCTTCATGAAATAGGTTAAGGCCATGTTAAATGTACAACTGTAAGGGTTTGTAGTGTTAAGTGTACTTTTTTCTTTTAAATCCTCAACACAAGACTTTGTAATTGCTCAGGTATCCGGTGAATGGTCTTCTTTCGAGACATAAACGTATTTCAGTGCTAGTAGAATATCTATTGGAAAAATTAAAAATTGATAAACATTTTTAGTTAAATACGATAAACTTTTTAAGCAAAAATACAAACAAACAAAACTGGATGGGCAAAATAAAAACGTTGCTACTTTACATGCCTGCGTATCATATTCAATATTGCTAAGTAACGTCGATGTCTTAACACAAGCCATTTCAGTTAATATCCGGTAACACGAAATAATTGTTCTGTGACATATTTACAGTAATAACTTAGCAAGCGTAATCGTTGGAAAGCATTGTATAATATGGCAACATTTTGACATTTCAGTTAAGAGGAAGCACGTGGAATTTTGACGAACTTTTTTGTTGTTGTTTGATTTTCATTGATCACTTAACATCATGAAGTTCGTAAAGACCTTGGACGTAGGTCAAATGTTCTTCAATCATTAATCCTTTGTCTACGTATTTCGATGCAGACAAGAAACCCATATGTTAGGACATGGACGTCAATTTTGTTTTCTTCTCATTCGTCAGTTCTCATGCTCTCACGTTATCATTACTTCTTAGTTAAACAAAAACTACATTATAGTTTGAAATCATTATTTCAACAGTAACGGGCGAAGAACTATTGATCTCTTATGGAAAGTTTCATAAAGATTGGTATAGTTTGTCACATGTTTATCACAGTGTAATTGCAAATTTTCGCTGTTAACTATTCGGTCGTGCTTGTAAAGTCATTATTACACACGGAAAAAAGAACATTTTAGCTTATAAAGTTCCACAATAAAAATGTTTTACTGTTTAATTATAATAAGTAAAAAATACGTAGTCAACTGCAAACTCTGAAATTCCCTCTAATATACCAACGTTTTGGCTGAACAATCTTCTTTGGGGTACATAAATGAGTAATAAACTAAAAACAGGAAGTTAAATGTCAATAGGCTTCAATAGTCAAAACATAACAGCGAGTTTTGCGTAATTGTCATAAACAGGATCATTTTGTTTAAATATATGAATATCATAAGCCAAACTTTCACAAGGAGTTCCTCAAAAGCCTTTGGTTTAGGTCGAAGCATAGACTCATAAAATTATGTCAGAATCAATCTAAATCAAATTCATCGTAGATATAACATATACATAGAATACATAAATAGATCGTCCGAATAGTCCTTAGTATTGTTCTTTCAAAACAACAACAAAATCATTGTTTTATGATTAAAATCTTTAATTGTTTATGAGAGAAACGTAATGTTTGAATACATATGCACGTGCATATATGACACAAATGTTTTACATTTGATACATTCAACAATTTAAACATATTTCCAAAGAAAGTAAACGTAATTCAATTTTGAATGCATTCCGTAGGATAAAGACATCTTGGAATATATTCGAACATGTACATAACAATATGACCAAAGTTACACTTTAAAACACTCTGAATTTAATATCGCTACTGAGGAAACTTTTTCGAGAACTGATTTTATTGATAAATACAAGACAAACTTAAACTCATACGAAATATTACACATTTGTTTTGTTTTATGACCTTAAAAATTGGATTTCTTAACTATTCAAAATGACATAACTATACGATTTAGATATTATATAGAAGTCTATAATGTAAATATGAAATCACTATACGATGTTAAAATGAAATAACTATACGATGCAAAGATGTCTTAATTTAACGATATAGAGATGAAAAAAATACAAAAATTACAAAAAAAAACAAACAATAAATTACATTATGTATTAGACAGGACTGATTTTAAGAAAATATGAATGCTAGAGGCATTTTATAGTACAAGTAATATCTAGAGTGTTTTAACCTTAAACGGGTATGCTGAAGACGATGAGGGTGGATACCAAGAAAATAAAATTGACCTTGACCTTCAAAAGGTCAATTCAAAATGGCCGCTTAAAAATACTAAAATAGGTCATTAAAACTAAGATAAAATTTGATGTAATTAATTATTCTTTTCAAAATCAAATGATTATTCAATATTCTCTAAGTTTATACAATTATTATGTTAATTAATTACAAATTTCTAGTAATATATAAGGTAAACGCGTAAAACAAGGTCATGAAGGTCATATATATTTTTATTTCGCAAAGCATGATTATTATTATCATGTGAGGTAAAACTATATTTTATTATTAAACTAATATCATATTTAAGAATCTACTGAATGAATTTGATACTGAAGCTTTGAAAGAACTTTACTGTGTAATGTAATAAAACTCTCAATATGGTTTCATATGTATATTTCAAATCAGACTCATGAATTGAATGCCCATTTGTTTATATGTACACATCACAGTCTGAAGCATTGGCTTTGATAAGTCATTTAGTCTTTCAATATGTTGTTTTCTGATTTTTGTTTACTGCTCAAGAATGTGACAAAGGCTATGTCGGTCTTAAATATAAAAACGATTAGCGGGCAGATTCAATTTAATTATTAGCATTTCCAAAAATGCTAGAAATCGCCGTTCAGCCAGGTTTTCGAAAAAACAAATCTTGAAAAAACCTCATTCCTGAACAAAAGAACTAATGTTTGTTCTCTTAAGAAAAATATTTCATATATTGTTTACCCATTAGAAGCCCCCCACACTTGATTCAAGGTTTGCACATAAAGAAAGTAGTTTAATTCTATATAAAGCTAACACGACAAAAGCATGGCGGATGGCGTGCACAGTAGGGGTCCCTTTTTGAGTTTTTTTGTCTTTCGATTTGTTATCATGTGGCATTTGATTATGCATTTTGAATGGCTTATGGCAGGTGTTGTTCAGGGAGAAATGGTTAAATCTTGTTAATATTATATGTCGCTATCCAGGAACAGCAACAATAACAAAACATCTAGGTAAGGTAATGTAAATCAGTTGACTGGGTTAGAGATTCCTTAGGAGACATTCTGTTTGATTTTAGGGTTTTAATGGATTCCACTGCAAAACAATAAGGTTATGAGCGTATCATGCCATGATATCATTTGACTTTGAACCTAGGTTGACCAAGGCTATCCTATCCGGTAATTTGGCAAACGCAACTGTAACGCTTTCATTTTCAAATCCCACAATCATCAGCTGAAATGCAATTGAGAACCTGGTGAATGTTTAAAGTTTTTGGCAAATAGGTTATATGCTTAGGCTGAGCAAATTGTTAGCATTTATAAGTGTGGCTTGTTTTAAAACAAGTCTATTAGGACAAGTGAACTATTACGGGTGGCTTAAATTAACATTAGTGCTCCCAACACTATCCATGAAGCCAACTCATCGGTCTGTAAATACCAACAAGACTATTTGTCCATATTTTAAGGGTATATGTAGCAAATGTATGGTGGTTAGGGACTAGTGGTGGAGTATTGGTGGTAAGAACTGATAAGTATTCATACGGTGATACTTGTCTTCTGATAAGCCTCCTACAACTTTTATATGGGAAGCTCGCTCTCAGATTAAACAATGTTGCCGTTGATGCTGAGTGTCTTGGGGACTTACGTTTTGTGATAGTGGTGGTAATTGTAGCTATAGGAATGTCCCAGTGAGTAATGGTGGGGGAAGAGTAGTTTAAGAATGGCTCAGCCTCTGACCATTTAGTAATGTTCTCAGTCAGGATAACTGCAAGAAAATCATTACCTTTAGAAACAAATAACTCAAATTTTACACGCCTTAAAGGTTGTAGTAGCCATAAATTACTTTAAAAGGTAAGTGATTAAGTCACAATTATTTCTTATTCTTTCACAACAATAAGAATGGTTAACTTTTTCTCCAGAGATTGACCGGATAACATTATTTTTACATGCGCAATTATGATTACTTTCTATTTTTTCATTTTAAAATTGCAAAGACCTAGCTATTTTGTGTTTTATTAACAAATTTGGAAACTATTTGGATAACAAAACCTATGCAAATATGAAATATTTAGATGAGTAATCAAATACTTTTGTTTGTAATAAAATGAAGGTATCACATAAGTGTGATAATACAAAGCAAACTTTTTTTCATTTGAATTCGGTTCGTATGTACATACAATTTCATGTAGCAGTAGTAATGTGTTGATGAGTTACAATTAGAAAACTCTTGGGCAATTTTAGCCTGGATGTGCATGTTGTAGTTTATCTGTTTGGCTGACACCACAGTAGAACACTTTGTCGTAACCTACCTTGTGCCGGCTTGAAGTACAAGTAACTGTTATTAAAAAAAAGAAAGAAAGCAAAAACGTTTGCATAATATAATGGCTTTTTTAAAGTTAATTATTCATAAATTGCGTGGTATAGGGTTTCTTGTGAAGAAAATAAAACGAGCATTTAGCAGAATTTGAAGTCATAAGTTTGACATCTCATTCGATGTCACAGGGCGATCAATGTTGCTGCCAACGATAAAACTTTTTTTCTTAGTCTGGCCAAGGGTTCGGAGGTTTTTGAGTCAATATGAGTTTTATAATATGCATTATTAATTAACTGTGCAATATTGGGTGCATTAGCACTTCAAATTCAGAGCTGATACATTTTCACCCTGACATTATGGATAGAAAACTCAGCCATTATGAAAAAACACATCCATTACGAGAAAAGTCGGCCGTTATAAGATTCAGACGTTCTGACTGACTGTTTGACATAGCCATTATGAAGCTCACGCTAAACATTTAAAAAATCCAATGCCATTTCGTTATTTATAATAATTAAAGGTTTTCATAATTGTACTTGTTATTGGTTGAGCTTGATAATTAAGCTTGAATCCTTTGGCTTTATAACAATGTCATTATTCAAACAAACTCCAATCATTGATATCATAGTAACACAGCTTTTCCCTAATGCTGTTGCTTATGGGTCAATAAATTAAATTTGTAAGTCGCTGGATAAGGCATTTTAACTGGGATCAAAATATAATCCTCTAGATGCTCATGCAGTTCAGCTGGTAGATATGTAGATGTGTATTTAGATGATGCATTAGTCTCAAGACGAAGCCTCATTCACTGACATCTGACAAGGAAACCAGTGCATGCATGGGAGGATACGGTTGTTTGACAGTAATAAGAAACTCTTTAGTGAAGCAAAATTAAATCTGAACTGTTATAAGTGATATTGGTTTGAAATGTCTAATGAAAACATTAATCATCTCACTTAATAGTGCCTGAATTTCAATATCGCAATGAATGAATTGCATTGGGCAGCTCTGAGGAGTAAGAGTAAACTATTAAGAAATTTCTCAGGTGGTTAGTCAAGTTTAAAAACCTTGTTGAAAGAAATACTGGCATATAGTGCTGTGCAAATATAAGTAGGAATCTGAGTAGCCACTCTATATGCTTATATAGTGTGCCAGATAAAATACTTGAAAGCTCTATATTTAGCAGATAGGGCAGGGAAGAGTGTAGTGTTCCCTGCGTAAACCCTAAATATAGTGATGGTTCAAGGGATTAGGGACTTACTAGAATTTTTATCTCTTACATTCTAGTCTCTTATGCTTAAATGCCTTAAAGTATTCAGCACTCATAATCTTTAATATTACTTCTATATTACTACTATATTGGCCTATAGAAAAATGCCAGCCATCTTGGATTTTTTCGGCCATATTGGATTGCTTTATCTTAATTCTGTTTTGGTGTCTAATTTGTTTTTACCTAAACATGCTTTGTGACAAATTTTAGGCTTTTCCTATCTTTAAAAGTTTTATTTGATGTATCATCCATTTATGATAAAGAAATTCGGCAGTTCCTATATTGGCCTTAAGAAAATGTTCGCCATCTTGGTTATTTCGGCCATACTGGATTGGCTTTTTTTAAATTCTGTTTTGGTGTCTAATTTGTTTTTACCTAAACATGCTTTGTGACAAATTTCAGGCTTTTCCTTTCTTTAAAAGTTTTATTTGATATATCATCCATTTGTGATAAAGAAATTCGGCGGTTCCTATATTGGCCTTAAGAAAATGTCCGCCATCTTGGATTTTTTCGGCCATATTGGATTGGCTTTTTTAAATTCTGTTTTGGTGTCTAATTTGTTTTTACCTAAACATGCTTTGTGAAAAATTTCAGGCTTGTTCTATCTTTAAAAGTTTTATTGGATATCATACATTTGTGATAAAAAAATTTGGCAGCCATTTTAGTGGTCACTTTAAATGGCCATTTCAATGGTCAAGATCAAGTTTTTTAGTTTGGTATCCACCTTTATCGGATTCAGCATACCTTAAATAGGTAAGATACACCAAGATACTACTTGTACTACAAAATGCCTCTAGCATCTTATAGAGGGCCAAATTCTCAAAATTAGGCCTGTCTATATAGTGAAGAACAAGGTCAACAAGAAAGGGTGGCATATAATTAATGTACCACACAACAAAACCTTGCATCACAGGGCCACGGGTAAGGAGTCTAGCAGAATTCCAGACAGGACAGGATACACGACATACCAACTAGTGAGATGGCAATATAAATTATTATATTAAGATGAAATGACTGAAGAAATACAAGACATTTAAAGTGAAAGTAAACAAAATGGTAACCAATCAAAGGACTGAAAATCATATAAATGCTTGCATGACAATTTTACAGCTACTTCTGAAACAGATAAATTTTAAAGTATTCAGCTGATTATTGCAATTAGCAATAACGTCTCAATTTAGATAAATAGACCGTTCTTGCTTGGTATTTTTAATTGCTCTATTTGCATCTCACTAGTAATTGGTCATTTTTCTTCTGTTAAATAATAATGTTCTGATATACATCCTACACAAAGCCAGTTTGCATGAAGTTCATGTTAACTCATCAACAGCAATAATAGCTTCCAGAAGATTTTGTTGGAAGATCACTATTTGCAAAATAGGAATTAAAAAACGGTTTAGATCGTAATTTGAACACAAATGCCATGTGATCAATATGCGGAGATGGTTATGAAGGCTTCACCAGAGATATCGACCTACACATCTTGTGAAGCCAATTCGTATACAGTCCATTGAAATCTCCTCATTCATGGATGGATAACTATGACAAACATTATGTAGGGACACATATAAATAAAATGATGATTATGATGACATTTATACTCTCAGAGAATGCAGGCTAAGTCAACTAGAATATCCAATCCTATGTGTATGTTAATTCATTTTTATGTATTTGTCTTTTTGTTCTAGAATGTATCTCAAAAGTTGTTATATAAGAATTAGCTATCACAAATCCATCTACATGAAGCGAAATTTGGTGAGCATAAGCCTACGATTCGTCTATTAGGAACCGTAATTGAAACGCAGTCAATTACAAAAAGCCAATAGTGCCATGAGTTTGTTTTACAATGCTTTAACACTACATACATCTAATGAATGTATTAAACAGAAGCTCATTTAACATATTGTTAATAACTGAATAAAACCGGGATGTATTTCAAACGCGCGATAATTGTCTGAGTAAAAACGGTTACATGAGTTAAACTTTGGATGGATTTACTCATGATTATTTAAAAAATCAATTTAAAAACATAATATAAAATATATTTAAACATCTCGCTTTTAAAAAACAACTAGTACATTTATGCCCATAAAATGTACTTTATTTAACATATAGTAACAGATGAAATCAAATGAAAAATTGCCTTAAAGACAATGCGCAAGAAAATAAACATATAGCACACTAGCTTAATTAATACAGTGGTTTTGATCAATACTTGTTGTTTTGAACCTTTCATATGTATATATTTAAAATTATAGCTATTCACCCAATTAGAAAGAAATGGATTTAATATCAAACTAATAACCCAAGATAAAAAATGATATGATTTATGACATACTTTACCTTAATCAATTTTTAGATTGCATATATAATTTTTAACTGTGAAAACATGTTAATCATAACATCAAATCAATAACGCAAACTCATTTCATATTAAAAAATAAATAAAGCACTAAAAGGGACATACTGCCGAAATAAATTACAAGTGCAATCCGAACGTATTTAGCTTACTACTCATTCACTATGCCAATTAAGGATATTGGTCAATAAAGATGCCTATGTGTAAATGATATTTGACACGATTAATTTGGCGTTGGTTTATCATTATACTCAAATTATTGTTACGCATTGTTTGCTTACTTGTGCTTACATAGCGAGAGCCAGTTAGCATGCAATTTGATGTCTTAAAAACTAAATGTCCCATCATTAAGTTGACACTTCTACTCACTCCTTCCTAAAGCAGGCAGAAGCTTTTGCTGTTAATTGCTGACGGAAGTACCTCACATATAAGTAGTTTCCATATACTTTTGTCTGCATACAAATCGGTGTTACAATTGTTAATTTCAAGCTGTAAGTGATTTATATGAAGCAAAAATCAAAAAAGTGTGTATACCCTTGAGAGACACCCAAAATAATGGCTTTATGTTCAACTATTATTATATGTTGTCTTTTAGAAAGACATGCTTCAAATCATTTACAAGTAATGTCATTATGTCCGAAAAATGATACTGTTTTAGGTTACAAATTAGTATTTGATGATCGACCATATCTAATGCAGACTAATCTTCAAGATTGAGGTCCTGAACACCAGTAATCAATTAATTAAACGGACAATCACTGTTCGACAAGAGTATTGTTTACGTACATCTGACTTTGGTTTATTGTATCTATTTGCTGGACAAAATATTTTTTTCTCAATTACCTCGGATAAAGTAGTAGTAAAACAATATTAGTATAGTATAACGTATACCATAACATTATTTGAATAACTATCACATCTCCACAGGCTTTAAAGCTGCACGCCCAAGTTGAACCAATTTATTTAAAGAAAATCAATATTGAGAAACATACACTTAACATTTTAGAAAGATAAAAACATCCAATATCCAAGTTATATTGTTCATGTTTTGTGCGGTTGAAGACTGATTTTGCAATATTATACTGTGATATTTCTACTGCGTCACTAACGCAGTAAGCTCAGTTTTGAACATCTTGACCACTTTTTTTAATTTTCGTGGATTTTGTAGGTGCCGCTTGCATTATGTAAATTACCTTTTTTCACCTCAAAATATTTTACTTTCAAATTTATTTCCAAAATTTTCATGTAAATTAACTTGAATCTGGAGGCGTGCTGCTTCAAGAATTCGAGGCACTGTCACATAGACCTGTTGATGTGGTAATATTAAGCGGTCTTTAAATAATCTTGACTTCATAAGGTAAAACACTGAATATACTAGTATTATCAATTTCAAATTTTTAAGTAAATGAGATTATATTTTTCAATATAATTTATCTACATTATTTTGAGTAACCATTTTGCTTGTTATACTTGTAAAAATAGTCTTTTATCATTAAGTATTGATATGATGCCATCTGTGAGCATACCATTAATGTACCAAAAAATAAACAAACCAGTAAAGTACATTTGTTTTGGGAATAGAGTAACTTCTTGTCATTTCAGAAGCGAGGTGTTAAAATGTTTTCCGAAGAAGTTTAATGCTTTGGCACTGTTGAAATTTTCAAAATTGACTGCATTCCAATAGATCATATCTAAAAAAAAGTCATAAAATTTCAGTTCTGTGATTGCTTATTCTAATAAACATATACCAAGACGTAAGATAAATTCAGGCAAAGACACATTGACAAAGACCAATTTATTTATACATAGTCTTAGATATTATAGTAGACTTAGCTTAGTTGTGAAAAGCCGTATTTGATCATTCAAATAAACCATTTGAATATTGCAGTCTGTGAGTTACACATGTACTCCTACGAAACAGCTTAATAAAATCTGACATGTACATGGTGTATATCAAAGAATAATTATTTTACAAGTTCTTCGTACTTCTTTGAAAATTGCTAAAAGAAATTTTCAGAACTCATTTTATATCGTACAGTTTCTTTTCATCGCATAGTGATGTGAAATTAAGTCATCTTTACATCGCTACATTAAGTTCTTCACATCGCATAATGATGTGCACTATGCAAAATCAAGTCATCTTTTCATCGTATAGTTAAGTCATCTTTACATCGTGTGGTTAGCCATCTTTACATCGTATTTAGTCTTCTCAATATCGTGTAGTTATGTCATTTGCGAGTCATCTTTTCATTCTTTATTTGAAAATTAATGTTCTAAATTCATTTTGTTAAAAAGTTAAAAACCAAATTGTAATGGTTCGTACAAGTTTATTTTGTCGGATATTTATTATTAAAATCAGTTCTCGCAAACTTTGTTTTTAAGACAGTGTCTAGCAGTTTTTAAATACATACATATTCAGCCCCTTTTTTCCATGAATAAACTTCATTAAACATTATCATAATACAAAGATAAGTAAAGTCTTGATTCAGTTGAAGGGTTAGGTAAAAAGTTTATTCTAACATGGTTGCTCCTTGTCGAATAAACTACAACACGATACAAAGAATTTGAACAAACAGTTCAAGGTTTCTTTAAAAATAGTCTGTTAACTAGAGTGTAGATTTTATATCATGCTGTGATATCTTGTTTATGTTTTAGGTTTCATATATAAACTTAAATCTTGTCTCCTTCGTGAATCAAAATGTAATACGAAGTTCTTGTGCCTTGCTAGGACATGTCATTATACATCCAGACCACAATGGAAACACACTATTTTGTGTCAGGCTGGGGACATGGATACATGTCTTGGTACATCTTTTCATCTTATTAATAACTTTGAGGTATTTGAAATCTTTTAAATAAAGTTTTAAAAAATGATTATCATTTTACTGTGTTTATCTTACTGTCTTTTTATCACTAGTCTTAAGGTTTATTTATAGTCATGATTATTTTTTAAATTTTGTTTTTCTATATGTTGTTGTTTCACTCATGACTATAATTATGTGATATTGTTTCTCGTTTTGTACTATGAAATACCATTCATAAGATGTGTATCAACTTTGGTCATATTGTGATGTACATTTAAGCATGTTCGGATATACTCCTTGAATATTTAATCCTGAGGGATGAATTTAAAGTTTCATTTGAGTTTATTTCAACACGCATGTTATGGAAACATGTTCCATGCTGTGTAGGTTAGGATGTTCGTCAGTAGCTCTCATTCCTAGAACGAATTTAAGATCGATTTTGTTAAAATAATGGAGTTTGTTTTCATAAATTTGTTCGGAACAAGCTTTTAATATAAAACAAGGAAGGTATGTAATTTCTCTCTATACACTTTTCGGTCAGTGTCGTTGTTTATTTGTTTGTTTTCTTTTCTCTCTAATTTTTTTATTGTGTTTTTGTAGTTGTTTTCTTTAGAAAGATACTTAGGACGATTAGAACATGGTCTTTCGAATAGAACGGTCTGGACACGCGCTATGTAAAATATTCTCGCTACAATTAAACATGTCTCGGTAAACTTGGTATAATTTACTATCCGCAAATTATGTAACTGTTAAACAAAAGAGCGAAAATTAAATAGAAGAACAAATATGAAAATTCTAACAACATGATGTTCTTTAAAGATCTTTTCACTTGTTGATGAAGGATAAATATTTCAGAAAATAATGTTTTTTTTAAAACATGATCTGTTGAAATAGATAGATTGCTTGTTCAGAATATTTATCGACAAACGACGTCATTTTGAAAATACACCAAATTAAACATTAAATATTTGTAAATATCATCGTGAAATATGAGATGCACATAGAGCAATTAAAAATACCAATCAAGAACGGTCTATAATCTAATTTGAGACCGTTATTTCTATCTGCAATAATCAGCTGAATTATTAAGAATTCATCTGTTTCAGAAGTAGCTGTAAAATTGTCATGCAAACATTTATATGATTTTCAGTCCTTTGGTTGGTTACCATTTTGTTTACTACAACTTTAATTGTCTTGTATTCCTTCAGTCATTTCATCTTTATATAATTATTTATACTGCCATCTCACTAGTTGGTATGTCGTGTATTCTGTCCTGTCTGGAATTCTGCTAGACTCCTTACACGTGGCCCTATGATGCAAGGTTTTGTTGTGGGGTACTTTAATTATATGCCACCCTTTCTAGTTGATCTTGTTCTTCACTATACATAATGTAATTTAACGTTTTTTTGTATTTTTTGTATTTTTTTCATCTCTATATCGTAAAGTTAGGAAATCTTTGCATCGTATAGTTATTTTATTTTTACATCGTATAGTGATTTCATATTTGATTATAAATTTTAAAATAACTTAAATCAAAATTTGTCTTTTTTTAATATTTAAAAAAATCCCAATTTTTAAGGTCATAAACAAAAAAAAATGTTGTAATATATCGTATGAGTTTAAATTTGCCTGGTATTTATCAATAAAAGCAGTTCTCGCAAAATTTCCTTGGTAGCGATATCAAATTCAAAGAATGTTTTAAAGTGTTAACTTTGGTCATATTGTTATGTACAAATTAGCATGTTCGAATATATTCCAAGATTTCTTTATCATACGGAATGCATTCAAAATTGAATTACGTTTACTTTAAAATGCATACTGTGGAAACACGCTTCCACTGTTTAATGTTTATAATGTAAAACATTAGTGTCATATATGCATATTTATTCAAACAGTTAGTTTCTCTCACAAACAATTAGACTTTTTTCTGTCAAACATGAAACAATGTTTTTGTGAACGATACGAAAGATCTATTATATGCATTCCTATGTATAGGTTATACCTACGATGAATTTAATTTAGGTTGATTCTGACATTATTGTTCTATGCTTCGACCTAAACAAAAAAGGCAGTTGAGGAACTCCTTGTGTGAAAGTTTGACTCATGATATTCATGCAAGATTGGATGATGTTATATTTAAACAAAATGATCTTGTTTATGACAATTACGCAAAACTCTCTGTTAATTTTTGACGTCGTCGCTATTGACGTCATTTGATGCTGACATATAATTTCCTGTTTCTAGTTTATTACTTATTTATGTACCCCAAAGAAGGTTGTTCAGCGAAAACGTTGGTATATTAAAAAGAATGTAAGACTTTGCAGTTGACTACTTATTTTTAACTTCTTATATTTATACAGTAAAACATTTTTATAAGCTAAAATGTTCATTTTTTCGTGGGTAATAATGATTTAACAAGCACGACCGAGTAGTTAACAGCGAAAATTTGCAATTATACTGTGATAAATATGTGACAAACTATACCAATCTTTATGAATTTTTTCATAAAAGATCAATAGTTCTTCGCCCGTTACTGTTGAAACTATAATGTAGTTTTCATTTAACTAAGGAGTAATGATAGCGTGAGGGCATAAGAATTGACGAGTGAGAAGAAAGCATAATTGACTTCCATGTCCTAACATATGGGTTTCGCTTTATGTCTAGTCTGCACCGAAAGATGTAGACAAAGGATTAATGATTGAAGTAGAATTGACCTACGTAAAATGACTTCACGAACTTCATGATGTTAAGTGATCAATGAAAATCAAACAACAACAAAAAAGTTCGTCATAATTCCACGTGCTTCCTCTTTATATTATACAATGCTTTCCAACAATTATACTTGCTAGGTTATTACTGTAAATATGTCACAGAACAATTATTTCGTGTTACCGAATATTAACTGAAATGGCTGGTTTTAAGACATCGAAGTTACTTAGCATTATTGTATACGAAACGCAGGCATTTAAAGTAGCAACGTTCTTATTTTGCCCATCAAGTTTTGTTTGTTTGTATTTCTGCTTCAAACGTTTATCGAATTTAACTAAAAATGTTTAACAATTTTATTTTTTTCCAATAGATATTCTCTTAGCTTATGTCTCGAAAGAAAACCATTCACCGGGTACCTGAGCAACTACAAAGTCCTGTGGTGAGGATTTAGAAGAAAACAATTACACTTTACACTTCAAACCCTTACAGTTGAACATTTAACATGGCCCTAATATGTTAATCTGGAGACTTTTATGAAGCGCTGCTCTTAACAAAATCTTCACGTCACCCCTCCCGCACACAAAAATACACACACAAAGCTTTGGAACAACATAGGACATCAGTAATCCCTATCTGTTATGTGTGCCTAATTTCAGTAAATCAAATACGAATTTGAAAAAATAACAAAAAACAAAGCGAAATGTACTTTAAGTTAATCAAAGGCTTTAAGAAATCTAAAAAGAGAAATATTATTTAATATAAAAAATGAATAATTTAAGTCTCTCCGTCAGGTAAAGGCTTCTTCCAGTGCCGTTAGCGTTAATAGATACGTCTCTATGTATCAGTGTATCCAAAAGTATATGACCTCTCAGAGCGGTACACTAATGCGATTTCTCACAAAAAGCGGTAGGCCACACTTTTAAGTGACAGAAATAGAATGGTCGAAAAAAAAAAGGGATAACATAGACATGAAAGTTGTTAATTGTGTCTTTATGTCCGAAATGCTATTCAGTGAAAACGGTATATGGTTTCAAGGCTTCTCGAAAGAACTACGTCACGAGCTTTATTTTCTACTCAGGCTCATGTTGCAAAAATAATGTTTAAGAGATAACACATTGCTGTGTTAAATATTTTACATATAACAAGAAAAATATCAAAAACGTTCGGCTGCAATGATGCTGAGATTGCATACAAGTTTTTGTAATAAATGAAGTCTATTTTGTGGTAAAACTATTTTGTGGTTATGTAGCAGAGGTGATATATAAAAGAAACAAACATGTAAATAGAGATATTTCACGATATGGAATTATCAAAATTGTAAAAGTTGGTGGCAGCTTATCAATTTGATAGATCCCTACTGCGGCCTTTTATTTGAATTACAATACATTTGATCTCAAAACATTGACACGTGTTCAATTTTTATGAAATATTTAGTGGTAAATTTCTTATTGCAATCTACTATAATAAAAGATTATTGCCATGAAGGGATCTATAAATCTAAAATTGATATAGGACAATTATTTTCTCATTTGTTTAAACCGTCACGTGGTAAATTTACACTATATTACTTTATTTTCTTTCATTTAATGGACGACATGGAAGCTTGTTTTCACGGACTTTGGATGATGAGAATAACCACTTTGAAAATAACCAAACTATAATCAAAAAATGACGTCAAATAAAAATTCTAACAAGACAAGAACATCACAATAACAAATCAATAAGAACAAGAAGCGTCTAATTATTAGTTTCGGACCCGCGAACTTTTATATAAATTCAATGCCCCAAACTCTAAATTTCAATAATGACTCAACCAAAATGTAAGCGTCTTTTCAGGGAGAAAATTACTTTGCTGTGTACAGTTCGTGCAGAAAAGGACTAATAGCAAGTGTTTCGACCACATGTTCTCTCGGGCAATCTTGAAAATGCTGCTTATATGCTGTACACTGTACACTGATCGGACAAGCAAGCGATGGCGTGGGTGTACGTGTTACTGTTTTTCACAAACTACTTGAAATTCGTATTTATAGCATGAAATCCATATTTAGCAATTCATCATAATCATTTAATCTACCAGCTCTCGACTACTTTTGCTTCTTTTGAAAGTACATTACAATTTTCTCATTATCTCTCTCTTAATTCGTGAAAGCACTGGTCCGCTTTTCATTATCAATGTTATCAAACCAACGTGTTTTCTCTGTATGTCCCTGTGCTAAAGGAAAGATGAAGAGCCTATTCAATACACGTGTATCGTCTTACAAATGTACCTTGCAGTGCTTTATCGTAATGGGTGATTGTAATATACTCGTAATAACTTTTCTGCAGTACTGTTAACGAGTTATGACTACATCATATGGTCATTTAACGTTTGTTTACATAAATATGCACGTGGTGCATATAGCGCGCCCCGTCTGAATGGTACCAGAAGTTCGAGAATATGAAGACTGCTGTTGTTTTAACATATGTTCCCGTTCTATAAATATTACTTTTCGTATAGCTGACATTTGAAAATGCTCTTGTCACTGGAAAATAATACACTTCTAAAAAGTTATATCGTTTACCGCCCTTAGAAGTAAAGTACGGTAATGTTTAAAGCTTGCTGGCTTTTTATCTATCAGAAATATTTTTTTATTTTACAACTCTATTACTTTTAGTATTTTTTTTTTTCAATAACAAAATAGTGATAATACGAAAAATAAAACAAAAAAACACAAACACCACACACACACCAATAACACACGCACAAGAGCAATCATGCACGCCCACATAACATTTTATGACATTTATCGATTTAAAACACATAAAATCAAAAAGTACACAGTTGAGAGATTTAGAATAAAATGCTCAATCCTTTATCATCTCGTTTTTCTACTGTTCACTGATTTGAATTATATTGGTGTATGTGCAACCATAATTCTGTATCGGTAGTTTACATTACAATAATTTTGCATCAGGTATATAGCTTTATACACTTTAAGTGTATGAGCCATTTGGCATTCTCAACAGTCTTCTTGATACACAGTTACATTCTATACTGTTGGTTATATAACGTAATATATAATCTTGCACTCTTTCTTCAATTAATGTACCGTATATTCAACACCTGCTCATTCGATCGGTAACGACAAATAATAATTTGTACGTTAAATAGGTAAAGAACCAGTCCTTTAGCACGGTCACTAAAATTAGTTTGAAATGAGCATTGACCGTATAAAAAGACATATCAGTTTTCAGTTAATAAGCGCTGCTAGCGTCATTTTTGATCGTAAACTTAAGGGAGTTTCAATTTGAACTAGTAGCACTTCGTGAGCACTTTAGGTATTCTGCTTGTTGTTAAACTTCATGCGCGTGTAGCGTCTTAATCGTCTGATCGATGTAAATGATCATCCAAGTTCCACACGTTACTGCAGTATATTTACTTACAGTGCACGAGGCACAACTATAGGAGCTGGTTAAAATAGATAACACGTTTCATCTAACCTTGTTATCTTAAATCAATAATAAGGGCTGAACTGTTCAGCCTCCATGACAATCGTTTACTCGTACACAGTGTTTTGCTTGGTCATTGTTTTTGTGTATTTAGAAGTCATACATATGTTGTGACCGCTTATAACCAGTGCACACGATAAGGTTTTGACATAAATAACTCTTGATAATTTAAAAGGGGACACATTTTGCCTCAGGCAAATATAACAATATTTGTGATAACTTAAAAAAAAGTTCTGAACATATTTTTATGAAACATAAAATGTGGATATATGATCGTATTTAGATATGCACGTCAAGGTTCACAACTCTAGCACTAAAATAATCACAATTACAATAAGAATTGAACTTGAATTTTCGTGAAAAATTGTTGTTTTTATTGTGTACTTTTTTATTTCTAAACGTATCATTTTTAAACTTCAAATATATGTTTTTTTATCATCACTCACATCATATGTGGCAAGGTTCATAATTCTAGCATCTATACGTATAATGATAATTTACTGTTGTTTTTTTTCTTCAAAATTTACTTTCAACTATATGTTCAGTATCAACATTATATGCGATTAACGTTATAAGTCAAGCACATGGCTTTCCATGATTTTTTTTCATTTGACCTTGGAAATGTTTTAAAAATTGTTATTTCTAAACTTCTTCTGAGTTACTGTAAATGGTATCTACATTGCTCATTAGACTTAAGATAATTGTTCTTTCCCATCACTTCCATCATGTATGACAACGTTCATAATATAAGCATCTTTATTTCAACAGTTATTTCCTCTTTAGTTTAAGAATTTTGATTTTAAAAGTGTTATTTTCTGGTTACAACAAGTGATGTTTAAATATTTGCCCTCTGTCTGTCAGTCGGTTCCTAAAAATAATTTCAACAAATCTCCTGAAAAATTGAAACATTTCTAATGCATAAAAATGAGTCTTTTGATTATGTGTCGTATTAAACATAATTTCCTTATAAGACAGGAAATCTTTAACACATAACTATGATACAGACAAACTAGCTAAGAACACAAACGATTTCAGTTCTTTCATGTCATTCATTCATTCAGTGGCATAATTGAATGGCAAATGCTCTTCAGACTGTTGCTGGGGTTCTTACCGGTGAGGAACTTATGTATTGCTTGCAAATTTTTGCTTGTTAAGGGGGCGTGAGGGATGCTGCACGTATTCTTTATCCCTCGTGTACAGACTCAATCAAATCGAGTCTGCAGTTCTCTTGTCATTGTGTTGTGATTAATGCTTCCGAGGGATCACTTTGTTTCTAGATTTTTATACTTCACAACAGCAGGTGCCAGGTGCTGTGTGGCAGCTGTAAAAAGTTGCCTCGCACTTCAGTGTTGTTATATTTTTCTGGTCCTTCAGGATCATTGATGCCAGCACTATTGAGTATTGAGAATTAAGTACCACTCAGGCCGGTGCTAGGGGGCGTGAGGGATGTTGAACGTTTTCATTTTCCCTGAATTACAGAGTCAATCAAACCGAGTCTGCAATTATCTTGTAATTTTGTTGTGATTAATGCTTCCGAGGGATCACTTTGATTCCAGATTTTTTTATTGTTTAAGTCATTGCGGCGGTCCCGTTGCCGTTGCCGCCCCCAAACTTTAACGTTGATCATTACCTTTTAAGTTATTAGTGTATTGTCTTCATACTTGACCAAAAAAATGTTTGGGACAAGACCTTTAAGTGGACTAGATTAAACTTGACCTACAATCATAAATGACCTTGAACTTAGAGGTCAAATGTCTTAATTGTGCTTGTTTTGCTTTTACATTGATAGTTTTGAATGGACTATCTTCAAACTTCGTAAGTGCAAATATTCTTTTATTTTATATGAGAATTGGAACGAAGTGCGCATGTATTAACTGAAAGAAGTAGCCCCGCCTCAGTCGGACAACGTAACATAGCATGATCCAGGTCAACATTTCTTTATATAATCAAGCGATTACGGTAGCGGTTATTTTTCTTATAATTCCATTGAGTAAATATAGACAAACCTAAATATTTTGGACATTTTGATCCAGAAATACAGGATTATTGTCATTTAAACATTTATTAATTAATGCACACAGTTAGGCACATGAAGGGTATAGTTTCATTCGGATTTACACATTGATTAGGGGTTATCTCAATCTTCAGCGGCAAATTATACAGAGAATGGCTAAGGCTCTCATTCACGTCCAATGTTGTCCAATGTTTTCCAGAAGAAATTCAGCGCTACACGATGTAAATAATATGCACTCTGTCTCTACCTTTAATTGCTATCTATATATATATATTGACTGGCGTACCTGATTAAATATCCTCTCAAAACTCCACGATCGTATTGTAAACAACTTTCTATAGACTGAAGGCGTTCCATCGGGGTCAAATGAAGTTAAACACAAAGTAAATTAGTATTTATTTATTAAGTGAACATTTCAACAATAAATAACCAAGGCCGCTGTCTACGGTTTCTTCCTTTGAGTCTGGCTTGTAATTGTTAAAATTTCACTTAATAAACATTAACATGTACATAGAGACTGTGGAAAATATTATTAATTTGAAGGAAGTTTTGCGGATTTGTTGATTTTTTAAACTTAATTGCGATGATCTAAATTGGTCTAGAATCGTTGGTTGACTTTAGTTGTATTTGTTTGGTTACATATAGTTGGTCTTTATAAGTTGAGTTGTATTGAGTTAATTTGTCTTGTCAAGATTATCATATAGTTGATGATTTGGTTTCAAAAAAACTTTGATCTATTTTTGATATGATAATTTTGCTTATTTTTAAAACACAATTTAGGAAACAAACTAAGTTAGTCAACATGTTTATCAAGTTTGCTCATATTAAATTGATTTGCCCCTTTAAGCGGCCGCTAAAGCTAAGAAAGAAATCCCTTCAATTGTCTCCTTCTACAGAACTAATTGATGGATGATCACCAAACTTTGTCTGTAACATTCTTATGTAGTCTTTTATCAAGTTTCCTCATATTAATTTGATTGGCCGATAAAGCTAAACTTAGAAATACCTTTTAATGTCTCCTTCTACAGAACTAATTGATGGATAGTCACCAAATTTTGTCTGTAGCATTCTAAGGTAGTCTTTTATCCAGTTTGCTCATATTAATTTAATTGGCTCGTTTAAGGTGTCTATAAAACTAAAAACAGAAAAACCTTTAAAGATCATTTTATACTGAAACAATTGATAAACTTTGTCTGTAGCATTCTTAGATAGCCTTTTATAAATTTTGCTCATAAAACAATCAGTGATGTAAAAGAATATTAGAATATTACTAGAGGGGCAATTTGGACGAAAGTTAATCTTATTCTTACACAAATCCTCTAATAACAGTTCATATATTTGATTTCTTGTACTTTAGTATTTTTGATCTTCAGAAAATATTTGACAATTTTAACACATCTGTTTACATACAATGGATATCGTCCTAATTCTTCATTTATAGATACACTACTGGACGTTATTTTACATTTAGAATTCTTTTGCAAAATTTATCATTTCAATTTCTTTTTCAGTAAATCCCCGAAACTGCAGAAGGGTAACTTAAATTTGAGGAAACAAATGAATCAGTAAACTAAACATTGTCTTTGGGGTAAAATCAAAGTCCTTAGTATTAATTATTAAACAATTCATAGCTTTAAGCACCTTGCCGACGAGCAACTGTGTATTAGAGTTAAAATTTCCATTTGAGTCAAACACCACACCCAAATAGTTTAAGTTTTTTACAACAGCTAAATATTTGTGTCGTTGTAAGTGTTATTTTCATTTTCACGCAAAAGGTCCACGTTTTCTAAAAAAAAAACATAACTTTGGTTTTGTCAATATTAACAGTTAATACCCATCTCCTACAGTATGTGAGCAAATCATCTAAACTTTGTTGTAATCCTTCTAAATAATATAGATTAATTGCATTTATAATTCTTATTTTTGATTTAAGGAACGGTAGACGATGACCTAGCTCATCAGAAACATGATATGATGGCTACAGCAGTGCCAACAGTGCAGGCACAATTTTCGAAATCAAAATTTCTTAATTGGATTAAGGCTGCAATAGCCATTTTTTACACTAAAGACGAAATAGAGCCAGTTATTGTTAATGAAGTCAAAGATTTCCAGCAGAACTCTCTAAATACTATTTCCTCATCAAACAGCCTACCAGCCGGAAGCACCTGTTCAAACTGCTGTACGGAAAATCTGATTGTTTGTCCAACAAACAGAATTTGCAACGCAAAACGAGGAAAATGCAGTTACCATAAAAACGCTGCAACACAGTATCGCCCATCTGGCTGCCCGAATAAAATTTGTCATCATTTAAAATCTAAGATTCAAAGTGCACATCGATATCATGGTCCGTCATATAAAAATACGGACGCAACCAAATGGTGCAGCAATGCTTGGGAAATTGCTAAATGTTATCTCCCGCCAGACGGATACAAGGATGTCTCGAACGCTGGAGATACTGATTTTAATGGCATCATTAGTGTCATTATTAATCACAAAGGATTTGAGGCGAAAATAAACGACGACTTGTCCAAGAAGAATAATATATTTGACAAGGTAACAGTTAAATAATGATATTTATATTTATTGTATATTTAATTTGGTTTCTAAATTTTCTTTAATTTCACAAATGTTTGCTTCATATTAGGAAACAATAAAAGATCATATGAGTCATCATTGAAACAAGTTATGAACGAGCAATTGACTACATGACACGTTTGGTTTGTTGTTTTGTTTTTCATGTCACAGTCTGTCCATCTTTGTATAAAAGACGTGCTCTACAACTTCATAACGAAATTTTTGAAATTTTTATCGCAAACTATATATTGGTCAAAGAAATATCATATCTGAACTATTCACTTGATCAAACTGTACTGACATATTTCCAATTTAGGGTAGAGATGTTGGTAAAGCTGTCAGACATTCTCCTAATCTGGAGGTCGAGGATACAGATCTAACACAGTATTTACCATTTTAAACAATATTTTGACGGATCCTGGATTCATAAAATTGAATAAATCACCAAACAATGCAATTCAAAAATTGGCAAAGGTAATCATTTTTGTTTCTATCAGTATGTCAAATGTAACTTTGTTATTCTGGCATTATTTCCTATTCCCAAGAAACTGATTCTCTAAAACACATTTGAAATAGTTTGTTGACTGTTTTTAAGAGTAATCCTCTCAAAATGAAAATGTGACAAAGAAATTTATTAATAAATACTCGTATTAATATCGTTTTGAAATGCTATGTGCCAATGCTTACATTCCTAAATTATTTCATAATAAATGTTTCAAATTGTTCCACATTAAGAAAGGCTAGGGAAATCCGTATTTTAAAAAATTTTGGAAAAAAATCTATAAAATAAAAAAGATTAACTTAATTGCATGAAAATGTATGAAATGAGGCACTATATATTAAATGACACGGTATTTCTGTAAAAAATTGATAATAAATAGTTCGATGCACTCAATCCTTTCTCCATAATTTCAGCTTCAAAGTGACGATTTGATCATTGGAAAAGACGTTGTACGTAAAGTTTTGGAAGATGTGGGAAAAACGATTCAGGAACAAATAAGAAATGAGATGGATGAGTACAAACAGGAGACTGAAAAAAAGAAAATTAGAGCTTATTGACATAATTAACTTAAAAGTAAAAGATATTGAAGATAAAGGAAATGTTTCACTTGCCAAGCTGAATGATACGATAAACTCGTCCATTGATGCTTTTGATGCTAAGGTAAAACAATCGATTCAGGAGATAGAAAACTTGGCAAGAAAAGGAAAAGAAACCCTTGAAAGTGTTGCCAATGATGGAGTTCAAAACGTCAACAAAGAAAAGGAAAATGCAATAAAGGAGAATACAAAAAGCTGCAGAAAATGTAAGGCAATACTTCAGTTATCTAAGCCTACATATGTTCTTACAAACCTAAGCTAATTAAAAGCAACAAAATGTACGTTTTACAACCTACACTTTCCTTATTCAAATAATTCTTCTTATTATTTTTATGACATTAATGATAATTAATCATATGTTTATTTTCACACTTTTATCGTCATGCATTATGTTTATCATAATATGTTTTCAGCCAGAGGTAACGATGCCGATGCTGAGATCTCCGAGGAAACATATCAAAAGAAGAAAAAAGGTAAAAAACAACCATAATTTTATCACCATTATGAATAATATAACAAGCTCAACATAAACATACATGCTAATATCATGCTTATCGTTCTTAGAAACATCATAAAGCTGAAAACATTTTTGAAGAACACGCTTCATTTTTTCATAACGAGTATAAGGTTTTGTATATATTTTATGCACATGGAAATATAAAATAACGATAGTTCTAATATATATTTAATATATAATTAATTATTGTATATATATTTATTTGGTAGAATGATACTTTGCGTGGTCTTCTTCATTTGGAATGAGTTTTAAGTCAGTTGGGTCAAGGGTACGAGTGCTAAAAATTGAATTTTACACATTTGCTCATATAGCCTTCATTTATGGACAGATGCCTTTCATATTTGGTAGGAAAATATCTTGCACGGTCTTCTTCCTTTGGATTAAGTAAGAAGTCATTGGATGAAGGTCAAATGTGCCAAAAATGGTTTCTGACACATAAAGGCTTTTACAGCCTTTATTTATTGAATGAAGTTTACTATATTTGGAAGGAACATATCTTGGATGGTCCGTGTTGGGAATTACAAGATTAATGAAATTGATTCTAACAGTAGATTTCTTACAATTTTTATACAGCCTTTGTATATTTTTTCAATGTCTTTACAAGAAACATACCTTAGGTTTTTCTTCACGTTTTGGTGGAGTATTGGGGCACTGGGTTCAAGGTAAAGTTCTACCTGTACAAATGGTTTCATAATTTACACACTTACTAATCCATACAAAGTATATGATTTGGGCAAGTAACATAACTATGGCTTCCATTTGCACAAAGTTATGGCCCTTTTGAGCACCTAGAAAATGAATAATGGTTAACCTAAACCGGCAAGTTGGAAATATCTTATGTTCTATCTGAACTAATGGCTTAATAATTTTCACACTTACTTATCAATATAATGTACATGATATTGCCAAGTTATATAAATGTGCCATCCATTTTCCCAGTAATTTCCCTTTTTATCACTTTGAAAATAGGGCCTTGTATGGTTAACCTATTCCGCCAAGTTGGATTTATCAAAAAATTTCACCTAATTCCTTAATTCATTTAATGATATCTTTCATATTTGTTAGGTGGATACCTTTAACGGTCCTTTAATTTTTTGTAGCGTTAGGCGTCTCTAGGTCAAGGTCAAGGTCAGTTGTGTAAAAAAATAAATCGAAACATTTCTGCTCATACAGCATTTATTTTTAAGTTAATGTATTTCATGTTTATAATAGTCATACCAAGGGAGGTCCTCTTTCTTTTCCTTTAGTAAGGGGCCATTTGGGTCAATGTCACTAATGTCAAAAATAGATTTTTACACTTTTACAGGTGTATTAACCTTATTCTATCGACAGATGTCTTGTATATTTTGAATGAACATAAAATTGAGGTATTCTCATTTGGATGGAGGTAAGGTTAGTTGGGTCAATGTCACCATTGCTAAAAATAGATTTTTACACTTTTGCTCATACAGCCTTTATTTATTGTCAGATTTGTATTATAATTGGTAGGAAGATAACTTACATGGTATTCTTCCTTTGGATGGAATTAGGGGTCAAGGTCGACATGCGCTAAAAATAGATTTTTACACTTTTTGCCCATACAGCCTTATATATTGACAGATTTATTTCATATTTGGTAGGAAAATAAGTTGCAATAATTCTTCCTTTGGGATGGAGTTTAGGGGCAGTTGGGTCAAGTCACCAGTGCTAAAAATTGATTTTTTACACTTTTCCCATACAGCCTTTATTTTTTAATATTGTTTTACTGACAAGAAATCTGACCGGGGCATTTGTGTTTAAACAAAACCGTTTTGTTTCAACTTCATCACTAGTCATTATAATGACTTACCAACGTACATCAATCACAGAAAGTTCAAATGTGTACAGTTTGACATTTTTTATACAATTTACTTATTTTCACATGAGTATCGTTAATGCACATTGAAATATAAAAATACACAAGGGCCAGGTGATGAATAAAAAGTTTGGCGTTGATGCAACTAGAGCTTAGACACATGTCAGAGAGGCGTAATCGTTCTATATAAAAATAGAAGGGCAAATTCCAGACACCTTACACTTTACTTTGCACATCCGAAACAGCTATATAATGTTGTTAGCGTAAAAAAGTCTGGAACCAGTGTACTATGGTTCTAGAGAGAATTTCGTCTGGAAACTTGGCAATAAATATCTACGAAATAGACTCAGCACCAACATTTGGAATGTTATACTTTCGGTCAACGTCCGAATTTGATGGATGTGCATGTTATAAGGAGGCACTTGTTTACAAATTCCCATCTGTACTTAAAAATGCGAGAATTTGCATTTTACTCCAATCAAGGTTTATATTTTACTTGTAATCATGTTGTATACGTAATCGATTCAATAAAGAATGCACCTACAGTAACATTATTATTTGATCCTTAAGTTTAGATAAGGAATTTGCTGACGAGAATGTACCAATGTTTATGCGTTTGAACAAGTAATTCAATTTCTGTCGCGTATAAACACGAAAATATTAAATACATAGAAAATTGGTTTGCTAGAGCTATCAGTGTTGATTTAATTCTACTTGATGATTATGGCATGCGTGTTCCGGTCAACTGAAATCTGTAGAATATATATTTGACATCATTTATGAACACCATTTATGGACATTATATACTGGACGCATATATATTTCTGAATTAGTATAAAAAAAGAACTCAAATGCTCCACATTTCTGCACCAAATAATATGCACGTGACCATATCAATAAAATATAAACAAAAATTCCTTTCTTCTAATTGGAAAAAGAGATTTGAAATCTAAAGTCACTCACTTCAATAACAAAAATGATTAATGCAATAGAGTAACCATTCGGATATATCTACAGCTTTTCTGTCAGCAAGTCAGATTTATCAGTATGTAAAGCTTGTGTTTGCAAATTGGATGTAGCGGTATATATAGCTTGTGTCGGCAAGATGAATAAAAAGGGTACTATGAAATACTCACGTCAAGAAATTGGATGTAACAGTATGTTTAGCTTCTGTCGACAAGTGGGATAAAACACTAGTATAGCTTCTGTCAGTTAGTTTGATATAACACTAATATGTCGGCAAGTTTTGAAGTATAAATATCTTGTTTTGGCTTGTTGGATGTAACGATTTAATAGCTTTAGAGCTTATTATGTTCCTATCACCGGAAGATGAAGCGCTGAATATAAAATTGTTTTTCATGAAAGTAACAAAATGTAAACAATATATTACCTTGACTTCCTAAAAAACAATAATTAATTGTAACCCCATCAATTGCCATAAGTAACAGAATCAAAATATGACTCAGGCAATTGGCTAATTAGAAGCGTTATGAAAACTACATCAGGGCGTCAAGAAGAAGCATATGAGAAACAAATACATTTCGGATAAATAATCATTATGGCATTTATACGTTCACAAAAGTTATTATTGATAGTCTAGACGTAATAATTCAGACGTTCTTTAAAGGGGGGGGGGGTAAGGCATGATAAAATATGATACACAAGATGAACAGGGAAATGCGGCGTTCAATGAACGCAACCCCCAAACGACCCAGCAACAAGAACCAGTGGCAAGGAGCCCAGACGGACCCCAATCAAAAGCGGGACAGGACACAAGGCAGAACACGGATAGGCCAGTCACTAAAATGATAAACAACTTGTAACTTGTAAGGAATTCAAAGAAAACAATTACTAGTAAATGATTGAATGATTTGTAAATGACAATGAATTCAAAGAAACAAATAAGTGATTGAAAAATAGGCCCACAAAGCTAAAGGGCACATTGGAAGGGGACAGGAAACCCGGGGAAGGGGGTATATTAAAAAAATAAAACTAGGGGCAAATGGGAAGATACTTACCGTAGACGAGAAAACAACAAGGGACACAAGCAAAAGTGGCACCAAAACAGTAAGAAACTACATAGACATACATCTGAGGAAAAAAGAGGGGCGCCTCCTTGGAACGGTCGGCAGAACAAGTACTACTGGGGAGTTTAAACCGGTTAATGGTGCACCAACCTCACTCTTAGCCCCACCATGTTCCTATCAACGAGACAGGGTATATAAAATGAATCCCCGCCAAGTGAAATTTTAACAGTTGTTATGGTTTACAAAAGGTTAAATAAATAAAACACCAGAATGATCATGTAGAAACATATAAATGTAAACCCAATGACCATAACAAAAGTACTCAATATCCTAAAGAAAGACAGAGCAACAAGAAAATCACCTACAAGGGCCCAACGAAGCAAGGCAGAAGACGAACATTAAGGCATCTTTAAAAACTATACATCAACGAGTCTCCCACTTGGTCTGTCAGATATAATCAAGTGAGGAAACTGTAGAGTCCAAAAGGGTTGAGCACTAAGTATGCAGTATGTCTTAAAAAAGGAGAGTCATAACCTCTTTGAATAAAAAGTTTAATGATTTTAGTAAAAACAGCAGAAAAATTACCATGACCCAAAATCTTACGAAGGTTGTAAAACACATCGCCATAAAAACCAGGCTGGCTAATCCCTTGTCACAGAGAGCTTTTAAATCACTATTGAATTTTGAAATTAAATCAAAATTACGATTGTAAAATTTTGTAAAATATTTCCGTAATTAATGATAGCGGTAGCCCTGTTTAAGAAGCTTTTTGGTAATGAAAATATGCCGCTCGTTGAAATCCTTTTGAAATCCTTTTCGTTGCTACAAGCTCTAGCGAATCTTGTTGAGAAACAGATGTTGCATGGGGTACGTCTCCATCAAAATGTGGATAATTAACTATACAAAAGTCAAAGTAATCTCTTTTATCATAGATTTTCGTGTGAATAGAATTGTTGTTGATAGTTATATGAACATCCAAAAATGATGTACTAAAATTTCAAGAGTTCGTTTTATTTAGTTGTATTTCATTGCGATAAATGTCAGACACCATTTGATCAAAATAAGAATTATCTAAATTAGAAATATCATCACGGTATCTGCAAGTATTATTAAATGCGACTATAACATCCTGTTGTTTATCTTCAGAGAGACTCAACATAAAGTCTCTTTTATAGCAGTACAAAAACAAACCGGCGACCAGGGGTTTACAGTTAGTACCCATAGGAATTTCTATGATCTGTTTAAATAGGATATTACCAAACCTGACCTAAATGTTGTCTAAAAGAAAAGAGAGTGCTCTACAAACTTCGTCACAGGTCCACACAGTATAATGTTTAACAATACCGTTAGTAAAAAAGCTTTGTTAGAATTAAATGCTAGAAAGGTAACTTTTTCCCGGGCATATTTAGAATACGCATTAGTACTGTTTAGTTCCTTATGCAAAACGTTAATGTAATGGATTCTTCATACAATTATAATATTATTAGCTGCCTTGTCCGCTGGCACCAAAACAAATGTTGAATGAAAAGCTAGAATATCCTTGTTTAGATGTCTTAAAGTAAGTCTTTTCTAAGGTTTGGTGCAGCGTTGGCCGGTTAAGACTCCCCAGCGGTCATTATTATGCTGCTGACCGGTCCAAGGCGGCCTCTGTGTTCCTCATGTGTATGTCTATGTTGTTTCATACTGTTTTGGTGACACTTTTGCTTGTTTCTCTTGTTGTTTCTTCGTCTACGGTAAGAATCTTCCCCCTTTACCTCTGGTTTTTGTTTCTTTGATTAACCCCCCTTCCCCCGGTTTCCTGTCCCCTTACCCTGTGCCTTTTAGTCAATCATTTATTTATTTTCTTTGATTTCCTAATCAGTTACTTATTATTTATCATTTAGTGATTAACCTGTCCGTGCTCTGTCTTGTGCCCTGTCCTGTTTTTTGTTTGGGGTCCGCCTGGGCTCCATGCTGCTGGTACTTGTTGCTGGGTCGTATGGGGGTTGCGTTCGCTGGGCGCCGCCTTTCCTTGTTGATCTTGTTTATCATATTTTTTGGTTTAGGTGGCAGAAAATTTTCATTTCCACGATAAATATTAATACGTGAATCAATAATTTTAAAGATGATACGTTTCCATCTAACTAGAGCATTACTATCCGGTCAACTGGCATTCCGTATCTTTTGCGATTTTAATATTTATGTTTGGATATTTAATATCATATAGTGTGTTAGTGATTCTATGAGTACTATTTGCTTTTGTATTGTACTTTTCATTTTTCCTGATCAAGCATATGAAATTCTAGTTTCTGCCCTAATTTGGTCAGATACTCACATACTTATTTTGACTAATTTAGATAGATTATATTTAACGTTGAAGACAAAATATTGCATGGGCATATCTGATGATGTTTTATTTTGATAGGTATCATTTTCTTGACTTTGATTAAAATGCTGACTTAAATGGCAATTAAGTTCTACACCAATGAATGCGATTAGCCAAAATTTTAATCAAGTGGAGACAACAATTCGTAAAAATGTTAATTATGTTATTGTTTTTTTTTCTATCTAGGTCATACATATGAGATATCTTAGTTTTTGCTGTTTAATTTCGTCCCTAATATGTCGAAAGCAAAACTTTTAAAGATATAATATTTCATTTTAAAACGTTTACTGGTAACAAAGAGAATGTTTGTATTACTAATTGTTTTTGGGTATTTATTGTTGTTTTTTAGCTCGACTATTCGAAGAATACGGAGAGCTTTTGCAGTCGCCCCGGCGTCGGCGTCAGCGTCGGCGTTGGTTAAAGTTTTTTGTAAAGTCAAATATCTGAATTATTGCTTGAGATATTCAATTTAAACTCAATCAAATTTTACAATACGTATTTATAGTTACAATGTACATGTTCATCAGATTGACAAGTTGGATAACTCAGCTTACAATATTTACAGTATTATGCCAATTTTAACTTGGAAATTTTGGTTAAAATTATTTGGAAAGTTAAATGTCTCAATCATTGTTTGACATATTCAATTGAAATTTACAATTCTTTTTTGTAGTAACAATGTACATCAGTTTTCAAAGTTGCATAACTCTGCCTGCAATATTTGTAGAATTATGCTCCTTTGAAACTTAGAAATTTTGGTTAAAGGTTACAGGTCTCAAGAATTATCAAAGATATTTACTTAAAACTTTACTCATGTACTAAGGGTCATAATTGAAGGCCACATCTTAAGATCTATTACTCTGCCGTGTATTTTGACTGAATTATGCTCCCTTTTGTACTTAAAAAATCTCCTTTCTTGGTTAAGTTTAACATGCTGCATATCTCTGAAACTATTAAACAGCACTCATATCTGTGTCATGTATTAAGGCTGATTTATCTCCCCCTTTTTTACTTAGTCTCTTGGTTAATGTTTACGTGTAAATTTACATATTTCAATGACTATTAGGGATTTTGATTTGAAACTTTACATATGCATGAAGGGTCATAATTGTACAAAAAATGTATTTCACTGACCAAGTTCCATAACTCTGTCTTGCATTTAGGCTGATTTATCTCCTTCTTCTACTTAGTCATTTGGTTAATGTTCAAGTGCAAGTTTTACAGATCTCAATAACTATTAAAGATATTTATATAAAGCTCCACATATGCATTTAGGGTTATAATTGTAGGTCACTGACCAAGATTCATAATTCTATCTTGCATTTAGGCTGATTTTTCTCCCCTTTTGAACTTTATATTTAGATCAACATAAAGATGCAATAATTATTACAGAACAATCATTATCATTTCTAATGGTATTTTTCTCTCAATACATTTTCTTTTCTAACATGACTGTCCATTCAAACAACAAGTTGTCCAGTACAAAGCTGCCGACTTGTTCCTTGATTTTAAAAGAAATTTGTTGCATATACGCTCGTATTTTTATAAACAAAAAAATAAGGGTTCCTGATAATTTTTTACACATTTTTGTTCATAGGTAGAGGCCTTTTTTATAATTAATGTGTTGGCTGCGGTGATGGCGATAGAGAAATTATATAAATATATATATATATAATTTCTATTTGATATATATTGTTACCGTGGTATAAAGTGTCCATCAGAAATATTTTATCTACTTCGTGCGCTAGTACGTGCTTTCAGTGTTTCAATTAATCAGTTGTTATTAAGAAATTGGTATTTATAGATGGCATTAGGTAATAAAATATAAATATTATATTCTTTTAATTTGTGGTTAATTGATAGTTCAGTTCTTGGTATAAACATTATCAAAATGCGTAATGTAACACGCTCCTTATTTACTACATATCATATACGTCTGATTAGACAACATGTGATCATAAAATCATGAAATGAAATCATTTATAATAAGTAATTAAAGAATACCTTTGAATAATATCTAGTCAGCATTTACAGTAGATCCATTGGGTATAGGGTAGCAAAGTAGCATTCCACTCTTATTCCACGGGCGGAATGTTCCTATGAATTTGTAATCTTAAACGGGTAATAATGAATCATAAAAAGTTCCCACCCCCACTATAACAACAACAATAATAACAATTCTTACTTACAAGGATGAAAATATATCATGTGTTTAATAATAAAAGTTTACTACAATATAATTTTAGATTCACTGCTAATTAGTGACAGTTCTATCTATTATAAAGCATGTATTAACAATATTATCAAACATACACGAGCGTTATTTGACTATGATTGTGATAGGGGTAAGAGTTCTTGTATTACCTTGAGTATGAGCTGTATTGCAACCTGATGAACATAATATGTCTACATGATTCATACTCGCTCTGATAAGTGTAGTATTTATTATTAATGCATTTATTTATTTAAGAATAAATATACTTTTATTCCGTTGTGCTTTTTGTGCCCCCACTTTAGTGGCGGGCATTTAGATTTACCCTTGTCCGTCTGTCCGTCCTTCCGTCCGTTCTCTTTTGTGTCGCACGTAACTCAAAAAGAATACAATATACTTTTATTCTGTGGTGCTTTTTTCATAATAAAATATCAATAAGTCATACTTAGTGATTGGAAATTATAGAAAAAACACCGATTTTATTTGCCGCGCCCGATTTGTAGTGCGGTTTGCTTTATAGTTTATTTGATCCTTGTTGTTAATGATTCGCGTTGTTAATATTGAAGACCCATGGGTATATGTCGTATGCTGTTGCTAAGCAGATGACTTTTTACGACATAGATACATACAACAATTAATGCCCTATTGTAGTGCCAGCCCTACTAGGCTGTAGTGAACAACTTGTGCACCCTAGCTTTTATAGTGTTGCTTATAGATCATTTGTATATATGTTTTATATCTACGTATTTATAAGTGCATTAGTTTCATCTCGGGAAAGGGCTTTACTGCAGCCTGATGGACATCATATGTCATATAGTAATGCATACGTTACTCCGGCTTAGTTAATGACGTATCCACATTGCTATAGGATTCCTTTTTTACTATTTGTTCAAACTTAGTACGGCCAACAATTTGCCTATTTTCACGCCAGTGTCGCTTATTTCGTCGCGCGTCGTGTTGTTGGTTGTTTGTTCTCTTCATATATTGTTCTGTAGCCTGATAGAATTGTATGTCACCTTAATACTAACCCACCTAAACATGTGATTTCTTGCTTGCAATGATTCGTATAGTAAAGGTCATCAGCTTCGATATTCAGCATCGTGGCAGACGATATTTTTACGTCACTGTACATACAGCAACCATTTAATGTATTACTGGGGTGATGGCGATAGAGAAATTATATAAATATATATATATATATATATATATATTCTTTAAATTTTTGGATTATTCTTTTCAATTAATTGATAGTTCAGTTCTTGGTATAAATATTATCATCATGGGTAATGTAACACGCTGCTTATTTACTACATATCAATGAAGTCATATACGGCTGATTAGACAACATGTGATCATGAAATAATTTAAATTAAGTAATTAAAGAATACTTTTGAATAATATCTAGTCAGCATTGACAGTGGATCCATTGGGTATAGGGTAGCAAAGTAGCATTCCGGTTTTGTCACAAAACTATGGTGGCTGATTTGGTACATTGCGCGTTGCGTTGTCGGCGCGTTGTCGCGCTGTCGTCTTGTCGTCATGTCTCAAGCGAAGCACACCAAACGACAAGTTGTCGTGCGGTGCGTTATTGCCCTGTCGCTTGGCTTATAAGCCAATCCTTCGATTTGAACCGAGCGACAATGTGACATCGCGTCAAAACGCCGCACGACAACGCGCCTTTTGGCGTACATCGTTGGCGACAGGACGACAAGACGAAAGTCCGACAACGCGCCGGTTTGCGCTTTGTCCTGTTGTCGCTCGCGCCAACACGACGCACAAAAGCGTTCCAAATCAGCCACCATACAAAACATAACATAACCTCGTTGTATCATCTCTCGAGCAATAATTTCAGTTAACTGTTATTATTTTAGAGGACATTGAATGAGTGTATGTTCCATACTGAATTTATTGCGTTTTATTCAACGGCTGCAATAAATTCAGTAATGAACTTACACGAATTTAATATTCTTTATATCACATACCCAAAAATAAAGACCGTTTAAAGTGAAATAAAGACCGTTTAAAGTGAAATAAGAGTCATTTTTCATTGACGCGCCTATAGTATAACGCTAACTTTAAGCGCTCTTTGCACTATGTTTGTATAACGATAATGACGTCACGTCAAAATATATGCACGGCCGTGCAATACCATATTTACGGAGTTGCAAATTCGACACGGCTGTGTGATAATGAAATTTATCACACACCCGTGCTGATTTTGCGACTCCGTAAATATGGTATTGCACGGTCGTGCATATTTTTTGATTATCCTCTATAGAACACCAGATGCAATAGCGTAGCCATGAGTGAGAATAGAAAAGCTGGTGTTCACGAATGAAATATATTTCAATCTTATGTGTTAAACAAATAAATTTTCTTTTTATTTAATGCTTTTTAAGTTATTTTAAGTATTTTTTACTGATTTTGCCGCGTAACGTCGCGCATTCTCCTATATGACGTTATCACATCATGACGTCACATCAACAATTTTGAACTATAATCCCGTTCAAGCTTGTTATATTTTTACATGATGCATGATGACATCGACTTCCTTTTCCTAAAGAAGCAAAATGTACGGATAACAGCATTCACTTTTGTCTGTATTTCAATTTAGTTATGATCTTATTACATCCGCATTCGGATAAAGTCCGGCTTCAGCGAATTTCACTAGTGGTTTATCAGAATATAATCATCTGGTCTCATCTCTACCTTATCATATAACAACAACAGTTGTGCATTTCGAGAATTGATTATAGAACATCACTATTCTATGACTATAACCTCTGATATAAGCTACGACTTCCCTTAAAAGCTTTGTAAATATATGCCCAGCGGTTCGTAGGGGAGAGAATTAAAGTACTTCATCGTGTTTTCATGTTGATAAGAAAACCCTAGATACGTTCTATGTGGTTGAAATATATTCACATGATGGTATGCCCCCTTTAAATCAAAAGTAAATAGAAATGTATTTTCGGCGAATATTTGGTTTGCGACATTAACGTCTTCAAACTTGACCTTAAACAAATGTAAACATTCATTTATATGTCGACAGTCTAAAACTAGCCTAGGCTTGCCGGACTTTCCATATGCAACCGTTAAGGGATTTACAACATAAGGGACTTCGTCTACCTCAGAAATAATTTCTTTTCTAAGTAAAGAATAAATTTCGCTCTTTACAAAAACAGGATTTTCTCTCGCAGACCTATTATTTCGTAACACTACTTTCTCGGGAATATCTTTAAAAGGCAACTTGTAACCTTCTTTTATAACATTTTTGATATACTCACTGGAAGACACCGATTCCCACTTGTTATAACAACTTTTCAACCTACCGACAGATGAAACTATTTCCTCCGGAGCCTGAACAAACATTTCCTGCATATTACTTACTTCCAGATAAGGAATGACGTCATCAGAGTACAGCTCGACATGCACTTCCGGTGCCTTTTCACTAATTTTATAGACCTTATCCATGTCAGACTTAACAAGTCCTTTAGCTTTCAAAGTACTCTCAAATTTTATATTCATATTCAGGATTGACTCGCCTGTATCAGACTCCGTGTCTGCAGAACTAACATTACTTATATTACTAATATGAAAAAGGCAAAGCCTCAAAGCGAGCTCGATGTACTTTTAACGTGAAATAGTATGAAACAATCGCTCATTTTTATTTCAAATGCAGTGACGAGTGCGTGTGACGTCACACGTACTGTGTTAAATATGGCCCCGCCCCTGTCGTTAAATGAATAACGAGTTTTGAAAACGTTGATGATAAAACTTTGTTTGTTTATTTTATTTCACTCTATAATTTTTCAAGCGAAATAAAGATTATTAAAAGTGAAATAAATGTAAAACTTAAAACGTTTGCGACATTAAAATAGCAAACTTGATTTGATTGTTTTGCACGTGCTGTTTGGCGCTACATTGTGACGTCACGCAAACAATACTTTTAACGTCTGTACAGCGTTAACGACTGAATAAAAGATATTGGTGTTCGGATTCATTTTCTTAGTTAGACCATTTTCTTTCATTCTAGATAGTTTTCACATTAAAATTCGACAAAAAAAATTGTTTTTATTTATCAGATTTTTCAAACAAAATGGCGCCTTTGTCATTCGATATTTTATACACAGCTTCCGTTATTCTAGTTCCCTGTCCAATTATGGTTCCTATAGACGTGCGCGGGTGACCAGTCAACACATCCGTTTTCAGTCAGAATTCCTCAGTTTTTATCGTTATCTTTTATTTCGAAAAGTTGCGATGTGTCCAATTCGGTATTTCGGACGAAAGTTTTCAAAACCATCACTTAGCAGGTACTCGCGATACCGTTAAGCTCGCTTTGCGAGCAGGTCCTTCAATCCAGCTCGTCGAGCTCGCTATTAACATAATAGGTACTTATCTTATTATTTGATATATTTGCCGCGCATTCCGGTGCACCCTTCCAGTGTCCTGCTTTTCCACAGGCAAAACAAAGTCCTGGAGGAATACATCTTGTGCCTGTAGATTGAACAGGATCAAAACCGCCAATTCTTCGGTCCTATGGTGACGATGCCCTCTTACGATAAGGATTGAACCTAGATCCCTTGACTTTCTTGGCCCTGTCTGCTCTCGCCTTCCTGTTAGCACGGGTTCTGCCTTGTACATCCTCTTTTCATCGTCACTATCACTAGCAAGCGGGTTGGTTTCGTATTCTGATTCGACCTTCCATCCTAAATCCGATGCATCGGCCAACTTAATCATCTTCTGGCGATGCTGAAGCAGTGATTTTGCTGAAAATATGCCAAACAAGCGTGACAAAACAATATAAATCATTTTACTTATTAACTCAATACTTATCTCCCGTATACTATATTATATCAATATACATGTATTTTGATATGATATCACTCATTTGTACGTTTTAAAAAAAAACAAAAAAAACCCCATAAAACTGGATATTTACATTATTACTTTCAACGTGCGGTTAACAAAACCAGCAAAGTCATAACAAGCCGGGCAGTACACAGACAGTTGACCGTTATAAAATAACACACATTCCACGTGCGTTACATGAAATAAACTATAGGCTAGACGTTTACAAGTTTGCGATAAAAATAGAAAAAAAAAACAGCTGATAAATTGTACAATAGCATAACGTACCGCTAATAATACTCTGCCTAGTTTCTTCCATGTTTTCAACTGACAGCGAGCCTTCAGCGTCCTCAAGCTTGCTCAAAACGTCCGCATTGACCTTGAATTGCTCTTCGTTGCTTTTACGTCGAACCTTGACTGTTGTCAGCGAAGAAGAGGCAATATGACTGGAAAGCTTGCTCTGAGAAGTCGCTGTTATTTTAAGAAACATGCCTTCCATCTCCTTAAGCATTTGCTGCTTATGCTAAGCCAACAAATCTGTGACTTTCTCCTCCACTCTCCATTTCCCTCGACATGGTAAACATTTGTAAAAGATAATGGCTGTTCTCTGTGAGATACTCACCGCCACCGTGGTCGAGGGGTTAGAGTCGATGACTTCTAATCCAGTTACCTCTCTGGCGTGGGTTCGATCCCCGGGAGATGCTTTGGTAGTTTAGCGCGGAGGAAGGTAGTCTAGTACTGGTGTAACTCTCCAGGAACGATGGTTAGGAAACTACCCGCCTATATGACTGAAATACTGTTCGAAAAAGGCGTAAAATGAAACAAACAAACAAACAAACTGTGAGATACTCGATAGATTACTAGTCACGCCCTGTGACTATATATACTCCGACGAAGTCAAGCAAAAAACTGACCAATCCAGTTTTATTAACACGGTAAGGACAAGACAACAATTATCCGCTATACGTTGTAACGCGGATAATTTGAAAAAATATACGGAAGCGTCCTGGTGCCAATTCATAACGTTCTATAAGAAAGTAAACTCCTACGTAGGAGATAAAAAAGCCTAATTAGGAGTTTGTAACTCCTACGTAGGACTTTTAAACTCCTACGTAGGACTTTGTAAGTCCTACGTAGGACTTTATATCTCCTACTTAGGATTTTATTTTAAGTCCTACGTAGGACAGAATGCTTTGCTAATCTCAACATTCCCGGACCGGTATATCGTCGAAGGAACTAGACACTCCCCCCCCCCCCCGGCTAAATTTCAAATCTTAAATATAGAGGACATTCACCCTTGGTTCATACAGAATTTATTTAAGTTTGATTGTGAAGGAAGCTATAAGCTTATAGACACACTTTCGAATCCGTTCCTGGAACCAACCAGTACGTACTTTATAGCAATGAGTGTAAAGTTTCTTGCTCAAGGAAACAACGGCTTGCGCTTGGGGTTTGAACCCATGCGGCAAGCGATCATTAGGCTACTAGTCACACGGCCATGCCGCCACACTTCACCTTTTAATAAAGTGTCTCAGGTTTCTTGAGTGTACAGTGTCTTAGGGTGAGGTGTCTGTATAACAAGCATATATATATCAAAAATTTTAAAGGCTTTAACGATTACGTTTTCCATACGATCCTTTTCGGCCGTTTCAAATGATTAAATCCTTAAAGGGGGCAGAGGGAGAGGTGAAGTGTCTTGTTCCTGCTCCGTAAAGTTTAAGAAGATAACGGTTTGCGGAGCATTATGCATGCATTTATTTCATGCTTTCCAGTGTTTTATTGTAATATATCAGATGATTATATAGAGGATATTTGTTTGTTTTGCATGTAAGATTGAAATATAATTTCACAGAGTGAACACCAGATGCAATATTTTCACGAGTGGCGTAGCCACGAGTGAAAATATAATAGCTGGTGTTCACGAATGAAATATATTTCAATCTTATATGTAAAACAAATAAATTTTCTTTTTATTTTATGCTTTTTTAGTGATTTTAAGTATCTTTTTACTGATTTTGCCGCGTAACGTCGCGCATTCTCCTTTGTGACGTCATTATATCATGACGTCACATCATAAGTTTTGAAATATAGTTCTATTAAATTTCTCTAATTTTGTTAGTTTTTTAACATGATGTATGATGACATTGACTTTCTTTTCCTAAATAAGCAAATTTACGTATGACGGCATTTATCTCTGCCTGTTATTCCATTTGGTTATGATTTTCTTTTCATCCGCATTCAGATATAGTCCGGCTACAGTGAAAATTATATTTTATAAATGTCACTAGTGGTTTATCAGAATATAATCATCTGATATATTGTAATAAAACACTGGAAAGCATGAAATAAATTCCGCAAACCGTTATCTTCTTAAACTTTACGGAGCAGAAACAAGACACTTCACCCCCCCCCCCTGTCCCCTTTAAGGATTTAATCATTTGAAACGGCCGAAAATGGATAAATTGCTCGTTTTGTTCAGCTTGTTCGTATTGAAATCGTAATCATTAAAGCCTTTTAAAATTTTCATATAGACTATATGCTTGATGTCGAGTAAGTCTTTTTCGAATAGCTGTAAAGCAATTTTTCGGGATACATCGCCAATACTTACAGACACCTCAACCTAAGACACTGTACACTCTAGAAACCTGAGACAATTTATTAAAAGGTGAAGTGTTGCGGCATGGCTTTGTGACTAGTAGCCTTATGATCGCTAGCCGCATGGGTTCAAACCCCGTTAGGCGCAAGCCGTTATTTCCTTGAGCAAGAAACTTTACACTCATTGCTAAGTACGTACTGGTTGGTTCCAGGAACCGATTCGAAAGTGTGTCTATAAGATTATATAGAGGATATTTGTTTGTTTCAGTGTAAGATCGAAAAATATTTCACCGAGTGAACACCAGATGCAATATTTTCCACGAGTGGCGTAGCCACGAGTGAAAATATGATAGCTGGGGTTCACGAGTGAAATATTATTTGATCTTACATGTAAAACAAACAAATTTTCTGTTTATTTCATGATTTTTTAACGATATTTACACCATTTTACTGATTTTTGCTGCGTAACGTCATGCTCTTATCTTCATGACGTCATCAAATAATGACGTCACAATGTTGAAGCAAAATATAATTCCATGATTATTTTTAGATTTTAGATGTTTTTCAGCACAACGTTCGTAAATATTTACGAACTACAGTTATCACGTACATTTTTTTATTATGATTGACTACACTTCCGCTGAAAAAAACATTCATTAATGATAAATATTTTATTTTTACGCCAAATATTGTTCGGCTACTGTGAAATTATATTTGGTAATCATTTACTGTGAAATTATCAGAATATAATTAACCGTTTATAATTCGGGAAAAATCTACTGCAAAAACCATGGTAAAAAAAGGGCTTCCATAATTTCTGAAAAGAAACTTGTCCTCTATATCTGTTTAAAAGTTTTGAATTGTTTTTTCCCTTCGCCGAAAAATTTTGAAAATTCATCTTTAAAAGTTTATTTTAGGGAAAGTTTGAAAGTCCTACGTGTAATCTACTGCATCTTTTCGCTACTTATTAAATAATAACCCGGGGCGGAATGTTGAAGTAAACATTAGAAAATCGTCTAGCCTGTTTGAACATTATCAGATTACATGTATAGTATGACGTGTCATTTGCAATATAAATTATGACGTCACTTCATTTAGTTGGTCATCCGGAACTGCCTCGGCTATTATCTATAATAACCTCGTAAACAATACGGATTGAAAGTAGTTCTACCACGAGGTTTCGGATGTAAACAGAAACAGAGATGTTTGTATTGTTATTTTTTGTTTTTCTTATGCCCTTAAGGGCCATGAGTTTTGTTTATAAATAAAAAAAAAGATAATGTAAAACGAATGTATAAATTTGACATCCAAAAGAAAAATAAAGTCTGTTTCGGTACACTTATAATTGAAAATATGTTTGACAACAATTTGTAATTTACGTATGCCCACTGATGTACAATTTTTAACAAATTCGATTAAATGTCAACAGGTTGGTTTTTTGTACTTTCGGTTTCTACAACCATATAATAATAAATATAGAAATAATGTATTGTTTGCATTCACTTATTTTAGGTGGACTTTAACAACAAATATTTGAAATAAACTTGTCAACAACTTCCAACATTAAATTACTATTTGTTTACATGATTACATTTAGTTCCTTAGCGTAGGTTAGACCGAAATATCGCATCCGTTCTGTGTATTCATACTATTGTGTTCGAGGTCCTTATCCGAAGACTGACGGAAAGGGCCGAGAAATTGCGATTGTTAGTTGGTGCTTAACTATTCGCTATCTAATTTATTCGTAATTGAAAGAGAAATCGAAATAATAAATAAATAAATACATATAATTATATCGCATCTTGATTCAAGACTTGTAAGGGATGAGATTACGTTGTAAAATTCACATGCTGATAAAAATGATAATACATGTACAAGAAAAGCATTGATGCAAAGCATCAAAGGCGACGCCAAAAGAATTTGATCAAGTTTTGCACCTAAATACTTACTAACAAAAGATGTGTACTTTATAGCAGTATCATTACATGTGACCTGGAGGCTAGGACCCTGTTTAAGCTGAAAGTTGAACCCAAAAGAATAGACTCTGTCTTGCCAAGATGCAAAGACAATTTATAGTCAATTAACCAATCTTATAAGACTTATGCCATAAGAGAGAATTTCTCCAGATTTATTTTACCAGATACAAGGATACATGAGTCATCAGCATATAATAAAAGCTTATTGCTTAAAGTTGCAGACATGTCATTGACATAATTTATATTAGACACAAAAAAGGACCTAAAATGAACCTCAGTGTGACACTATAGGTACTCGGAGCAGTAGTAGAATGAGTACCAGCCATATCCACCAGCTGCTGTCTATCAGAGATAAGACTTGAACCATGTAAGAATGTCATTACCTATGGCAGATGCTTGAAGTTTCATGAAGAACAAGAAGAAGGACTTCTTCATGTGCAGTATATTGTGATCAACTGTATCAAATTGTAGATTTAAAAGTATCATGCAATAAGTTGCATTTGTCCATTTCAAATTTAATTCAATCTGTAACATGAATCAAACATGTGTCAGTTGAGAAACCGCTTCTTAACACTGACTGAAACTGCCTGACCATGACTCGAACCCATGACTGTCAGAAGACCAACTGGTCTATCAGACCGGCTACACATTTTCTCTTTAATAAAGAAACAATTATAAACCAAAACATATTTCCCGCTATATTGATTTGTGTCCTTAAATTTCTGATGTTTACAGAGCATAGTGAATTAAACTCAGGGTTACGTGCAGTCACAGGATGAGAAAAAACTTTCGGCTTGACCAAAACTCGAACCTGTGACCCTCAGAATAAT